>NC_048573.1:26731987-27019487 GCF_013265735.2 Oncorhynchus mykiss | reverse complement strand
GGTAAATGACATCCACACAGCCGTGCTATACATGTGAGTTTGTAGAGCCACTGTCTTGTCCCAACAGACAGTACATGCAGGTGTAGGATCTTCATTTGATCACTATTTTGTAGCTGAGAAAACTTGCAGTGTATTTGAGTTTTAAACAGGCTTCTTCTTTGTAATTTCCTTGATTTGCCATAACGAAAAAATGTATCCACACCCTCAAAATTGTCCATGAATTATAATCCATGTAATAATTCACATTTCCTGTTGCTGCAGGATTGTTTTCCTGCTGTAGCAAACTGGCTCAAATTAAGGTCCTACATCTGTACTACTGGTACTAACCCGAAACAGCGTGGGTATAAGTGGTATATACTTTACATGGATGCATTCGATGGGGATGCCTCATGCAAGCTTCCACACTCTACAATGAATGCATTAATGACAAATGCACTCCTCCCAGTGAATCTGCTCCAGTACTAACAACCCAGGCTTGGCTACACCATTTCCAGGAATGGAAATAGAAATGGAGAGAGAGAGATAAGAGGAATAGAGAAAGGGAGGCAGGGGGAGAGCTAGAGAGGGGAGAAACATTTCATGTTAGTCAGGTCATTTTGTGCTGATTCCTCCAATTATGAGTGATGCGCAACACAGAGATGTGTGTATGTGAGAGACTCTGTGTGTGTGTGTGTGTGTGTGTGTGTGTGTGTGTGTGTGTGTGTGTGTGTGTGTGTGTGTGTGTGTGTGTGTGTCATGAGGATGGCAGAGCTCATTTTTCCCGTTGACGAGAGTTAATTAGCTTTTTCCGATTTCGGTTATCTCTGCCAAGAGTCAAGATGAAAAGCAAGATATCTACTTGACAACCCCGGTTTTGAGATGCCTCTAATTGTGAAATGAAACAAATAAACAGAATATTATCAACCAAATATGTCATAGAGCTCAAATCTGAAAGCCTCGCTGGAACTACAATTCCGAGCCCACAGCACTGACCCTCTTATCTTTAAAACTGAAAAGGTTGTATTTCCTATTGTGAGCCTTTATCAATCAAGACATTGACCAAGAACTCAGAGACACACCAAGAACCCCCCCCCGACCATCAGTGTCAACTTCCACCCTTTCCTTTCCTTCCCGTCCTCCGCCCCTGCAAGGCCCAGGCAGTGCGACGGCCTCTCTTACCCCACGGTGGGCAGCGTTACTGGGGTGAGGCGCTGCTCGTCATCCGCCTCTGATGGATGGAGGACATTAAAGATGCCGGGGACAGGTGCCGCTCACGATTAAAGGGAAAGATATGGAAGTGGAAAAAGGGGAAGAAGAGGAAAGAATGGGAAAAGGGAAACGGTTACTGGAGAACGAGTAAACAGGATTCCATGGGGAGCGGCACAACTGAGCGAGTGGAGAGGATGGTGATAGGGGATAGGGAGGGGGAGACAGAAGAGGAGGGAGGGAGGTAGAGAAAGAGGGATGGCTGGCTGTACAAGACAGACGGCGAGGAAACGGTTTGGATGTTGTAATCTTGTTGATAATACTGTCAGTGTTTACCTTTGTGATTGAATGCTATCATCTTCTGCGTGACTATTGATTCATTCTACCATTGGAGTGTCGGTTCTCCTGAGATTGTTAAACTGAAGCACTCAGACACATTCTCTCTGTCCCTCGCCCTCTTCTCTTTTCCTTTTCGGTCCATCTCTCTTTGTCACACTGACACTCTTACTGTCACTGTCCTTGTCCCTCTCTGCTCCATCTTTCTCGGCCCCTCTATTCCACCCCCTTCTTTTACACACTGACACTCACTCTCCATGTATCTCCCTCTTGCCCCCTCTCTTTTCCTTCTATCTGTCTCTTTTCTCACATTGACACCCCTTCTCCCTGTCTTTCCCTTTCTCCTCACCCTCTTCTAACTGCTGCCACTTGGCAGACGAAGACATGCAGCTATCACCAGCCCGCGGTGCTGTGACGTACTGATGACATTTGTTTCCTAACCCTGTCAACTGGCTAGGAGCACATCTCCCTAGGGGCACATCTCCCTAGGGGTACGCCCCCCCCCCCCCCCCCCCCCCCCCCCCCCCCCTCAGCACCCCTCACCTTCTGTCACACGGACCTGTCGCCCTGTCACCATCACTTCACCTTTATAATTGTCCCTTCCTCGTTCCTCGCTGCTCTCCAGACTCCGTCACTTAAAGTGCCGACGGGCCTCCTCGAAGGCTAGCAGGGCTTTGCGCAGTGCTGCCATTACACATGCGGTACATCACTCCATCCCTTTCATTTACACAGAGTGCGCAAAACATTAGGAACACCTTCCTAATATCTAGTTGCACCATGCTTTTGCCCTCAGAACAGCCTCAATTCATTGGGGGCATGGAAGCTACAAGGTGTTGAAAGCGTTCCACAGGCCCATGTTGATCTCATTGACATTTGAGTCGTTCAGCAGTTGCTCTTATCCAAAGCAACTTACAGTAAGTAGTGAGTGCATACAGAGTGCACACAATCGACAGACTGATTGTGCTAAATTAAATCTCTATGGGACCATGGCTGGGAATAATAGGGATGCAGGCAAGGGAGCCGAGGAATCCCATCACGACGGTATGAAATGCTCTGCCATCAGCAGAAAGACATGTCCTGTTGTCTGTCCGTATTACACATATTGCACATATTGATCTGGAAATTGCTTTGTAATGATGAAAAGAGCTGAGGGACAGCGTGACAGACAGCAAGGCTATTAAATATCACATTAATAAAACATTAGCGTAGCCACATTTGTAAACTGGTATTTGACATACAGTGCCTTGCGAAAGTATTCGGCCCCCTTGAACTTTGCGACCTTTTGCCACATTTCAGGCTTCAAACATAAAGATATAAAACTGTATTTTTTTGTGAAGAATCAACAACAAGTGGGACACAATCATGAAGTGGAACGACATTTATTGGATATTTCAAACTTTTTTAACAAATCAAAAACTGAAAAATTGGGCGTGCAGCCCCCTTAAGTTAATACTTTGTAGCGCCACCTTTTGCTGCGATTACAGCTGTAAGTCGCTTGGGGTATGTCTCTATCAGTTTTGCACATCGAGAGACTGACATTTTTTCCCATTCCTCCTTGCAAAACAGCTCGAGCTCAGTGAGGTTGGATGGAGAGCATTTATGAACAGCAGTTTTCAGTTCTTTCCACAGATTCTCGATTAGATTCAGGTCTGGACTTTGACTTGGCCATTCTAACACCTGGATATGTTTATTTTTGAACCATTCCATTGTAGATTTTGCTTTATGTTTTGGATCATTGTCTTGTTGGAAGACAAATCTCCGTCCCAGTCTCAGGTCTTTTGCAGATTCCATCAGGTTCTATTCAGATTCCATTCTTCCAGAATGGTCCTGTATTTGGCTCCATCCATCTTCCCATCAATTTTAACCATCTTCCCTGTCCCTGCTGAAGAAAAACAGGCCCAAACCATGATGCTGCCACCACCATGTTTGACAGTGGGGATGGTGTGTTTAGGGTGTTCAGCTGTGTTGCTTTTACGCCAAACATAACGTTTTGCATTGTTGCCAAAAAGTTCAATTTTGGTTTCATCTGACCAGAGCACCTTCTTCCACATGTTTGGTGTGTCTCCCAGGTGGCTTGTGGCAAACTTTAAACAACAATTTTTATGGATATCTTTAAGAAATGGCTTTCTTCTTGCCACTCTTCCATAAAGGCCAGATTTGTGCAATATTCGACTGATTGTTGTCCTATGGACAGAGTCTCCCACCTCAGCTGTAGATCTCTGCAGTTCATCCAGAGTGATCATGGGCCTCTTGGCTGCATCTCTGATCAGTCTTCTCCTTGTATGAGCTGAAAGTTTAGAGGGACGGCCAGGTCTTGGTAGATTTGCAGTGGTCTGATACTCCTTCCATTTCAATATTATCGCTTGCACAGTGCTCCTTGGGATGTTTAAAGCTTGGGAAATCTTTTTGTATCCAAATCCGGCTTGAAACTTCTTCACAACAGTATCTCGGACCTGCCTGGCGTGTTCCTTGTTCTTCATGATGCTCTCTGCGCTTTTAACGGACCTCTGAGACTATCACAGTGCAGGTGCATTTATACGGAGACTTGATTACACACAGGTGGATTGTATTTATCATCATTAGTCAATTAGCTCAACATTGGATCATTCAGAGATCCTCACTGAACTTCTGGAGAGAGTTTGCTGCACTGAAAGTAAAGGGGCTGAATAATTTTGCACGCCCAATTTTTCAGTTTTTGATTTGTTAAAAAAGTTTGAAATATCCAATAAATGTCGTTCCACTTCATGATTGTGTCCCACTTATGGTTGATTCTTCACAAAAAAATACAGTTTTATATCTTTATGTTTGAAGCCTAAAATGTGTCAAAAGGTCGCAAAGTTCAAGGGGGCCGAATACTTTCGCAAGGCACTGTATTAGCCAGTTCACCGCTAGCTTCTCTCGCGCAGGTTTCAATTGTCATTTTTGTTGTTGTTGCACAACCCAATCTCATGGTGTTTACTGTTAGAGTCTTTAATGTTTGCACATTTCCTCACCTATAATCCTTCAGTAAACTCCCCATCCTCCACCGGCCTTTATATTCAGGCACATGGTGTCACTCAGGGATTAGCGTCAGTGAATTTAGCGAGATGATACAGCGCTAAAATGTGACTGAACTATTAGTCTACCAGCCACAATGGATCCTGGGAGTGCATGTGCGCGTGGGGGTTCTCTCTAAGGGATGCTACTTTAAACCACTGTAGAATATAAACTGAAGAGACACTCCACTTTTTTTTTGCACAACCCAATCTCATGGTGTTTACTGTTATGTGTGTTTAATGTTTGCACATTTCCTTACCTATAATCCTTCAGTAAACTCCCCATCCTCCACCGGCCTTTATATTCAGGCACATGGTGTCACTCGGGGATTAGCTTCGGTGAACTGTATATCCAATATAATTAGCTAACAACATCTATTACTGTAGGCTCACATATTCCTGGTGACCTTTTGACTTTATTCGATGAGGAAGTCATGCATTAGAGGATGTATTATCACAGTAATATTACTGTATCTGCCTCAAGCAAGACTGGACAAGTAAACAGGCATGTTTTACAGTGGTTTTAGTATAGATTTAGTAGAGCAATGTTACTGTACCTATAGGAGCGAAGGCACTTACCTTGCTTCTAAATAAAGTACATGTCTGACTAAAGCAAACCTTGACGAGTAACCCGTCATTTTTCACAGTGAATTTTGTGTGGGGACTGCTATTGTTCTCGTGGAAGACAGCTACCTTGCTTTGAAATGAAGTACCTGTCCAGCCGTACAAACGTTAGCGCGTGTTCTCTCCCTCCTAATTACAGTAAATCTGGAATGTTCCCTTCTTTTTCCCCCCTGGTTTCTCTTCCTTTCTTTCTGAGTGGAGCTGCCATGTCGCTAAGGTTGGTTCTCATCTTAAAAGTGTCCTTTTATCTGGCAATCCACACAGACAGCGCACAGAGCCTCTCTCTCTCTCTCGCTTATCTCAGACATACCGTTCATTAACTACGAACAGCAGCAATTACCCATGAATATCCCCAGCAACAAAGACACAAAGGCTAACCCCCCAACTCCCTCCCCCCTTGCCCCGGTCTTTAAAGTTAAACAGGCTCTCACGAATGATGAGGGGGGGGGGGGGGGGGGGTGAAAACACAAAGACAAAACTCTGGATAAGACTGGTGTTGTTCTGTTTAATTGGTTGGTCTCTCCTGAGAGGAGCCCCAGTTCTGGCAGGTTTTAGACGGTTAGCTTCAGTGTTAACAGCCTGTCAGGGCGTGTGGATGGTGGCAGCGCTAACGTTAGCTAGCTATAGAGCTACACAGCCATAGGAGGAAGTTGGCCACGCAGTGTCTGCACCTCTTCACCCTACTTGTTCTCTCGACCTCTCTGCTCTCTCTATCTTCTTTCAAACACTCTTCAGACTGGATTTGACTTCCATCTCTGAATCATAGTGGTGGCCATTTCCTGGTTGTAGCAATGGCGCAGAGCGAGACCGTTGAGTCTAAATCAATCATTTAAAATGGCCGTGTCTGGGAGAAGGCTGGAGTGCTAGCTCTGTGGTTCGTCTGACATTTCCAATTCTGATGACATTTTGAACGGAGAGGGGTTTACAGGTGGAGGAAGCAGACTGGGGAAGGTGTTCTGAAATGTTGAATCTGCTTGTTCGTGTGGATGACATCAAAATGAGAGAGGAAGAGAGGGAGAGAAAAATAGAGAGGGGAAGAGAGAGGAGGATGAAGGTGTGGGCCAGACACTATGATTCGGAGACGGGAGCCAAATCTAGTCTGAAGAGTTTGAAAGAAGAGAGAGAGAAGAGAGAGAGGACAGAGAGGTAGAACGAACAAGCAGAGTAGAGAATTGCAGACAAACATTATGTGTGGATGGATGCATTTGCGGATATGTGAGGTACGTGTGTGTATGAGGGAGGGAGGGAGAGATGGAGAGATGGAGATAGAGGGATAGATAGATAGAGACCGAGAGCGAAAGAAAGAGACAGAGAGAGAGAGAGAGAGAGACGTCAGGAAAAGCTTTTAGCGAGAGGCTGGGAGTGGCCTATGAGGTTGTTTATGTCTGTCTTTGTGTGTGTGTCCGTGTGCCTGTTTGATTGGTGTTGCTTGGCAATTTGTATGTTATGACTTTGCTGGTGTCTATTATGTGTCTGTGTTTTCAGACTGTATTTATTACTTTGTGTGTGTGTTGATAATGACAGTGTGGGGCCGCAGTAGCAGCAGTAGTAGTAGCAGTAGCAGCAGTAGCAGCAGCAGTAGTCAGATCAGCAGTTGTAGTAGCAGCAGTAGTAGTAGCTGCAGTAGTAGTAGCAGCAACAGTAGCAGCAGCAACAGTAGTAGTAGCAGCAGCAGTAGCAGGAGTAGGAGTAGCAGCAGCAGTAGCAACAGTAGTAGAAGAAGAAGTAGTAGCAGTAGCAGCAGTAGAAGTAGCAGCAGTAGTAGCAGTAGTAGAAGTAACAGTAGTAGTAGCAGTAGCAGCAGCAGCAGTAGTAGTAGTAGTAATAGCAGCAGTAGCAGAAGCAGTAGCAGCAGTAGCAGCACCAGTAGCAGCAGCAGCAGCAGCAGTAGCAGTATCAGTATCAGCAGTAGCAGTAGCAGAAGTAGTAGTAGCAGCAGCAGCAGTATCAGTATCAGCAGTAGTAGTAGTAGTAGCAGCAGCAGCAGTAGCAGTAGCAGTAGCAGCAGCAGCAGTAGCAGTAGCAGCAGCAGCAGCAGTAGCAGCAGTAGCGCGAGTAGTAGCAGCAGCAGTAGCAGTAGCAATAGTAGCAGCAGCAGTAGCAGTAGCAGTAGTAGCAATAGCAGCAGCAGTAGCAGTAATAGCAATAGCAGCAGTAGTAGCAGCAGCAGCAGTAGCAGTAGCAGTAGTAGCAATAGCAGCAGCAGTAGCAGCAGTAGCGCGAGTAGTAGCAGCAGTAGTAGCAGTAGAAGCAATAGCAGCAGCAGTAGCAGCAGTAGCAGAAGTAGCAACAGCAGCAGCAGTAGCAGCAGTAGCAGCAGTAGCAATAGCAGCAGCAGTAGCAGTAGTAGTAGCAGCAGTAGCAGTAGCAGCAGTAGCAGTAGCAGTAGCAGCAGCAGCAGTAGTAGCGCGAGTAGTAGCAGCAGCAGTAGCAGAAGTAGCAACAGCAGCAGCAGAAGTAGCAGTAGTAGCAGACCAGTGAAGCAGACGTTGTGTCTGTATGGCAGAGCCTCCCTCCATGACTCCAGTCCGTGGGCGAGTTGTTTTCTGCCTGGGAGGCTAATGCTAGCTGACAGCCAGTCCTGGAGCTCTCTCCATCTCTCTCTTCACCGCTCAGAGCAACAAAAAAAAGTACATCCATCACCACTGTAAGAGGAACTTTCTAGAAGTCCCCTCAACCCTCCATCACTTGCGAGCAGAGGCGTAAAAACACACATCTACACAGTGGGGAGAGAGTCAGACACACAGGACTGTTTGATCTGACACATATGTACTGTAGCAGATGCTCACTGGGGCCTGCATGGTGACCCTGGGGTCATGGGGGTATGGTGTGTGTGTGTGTGTGTGTGTGTGTGTGTGTGTGTGTGTGTGTGTGTGTGTGTGTGTGTGTGTGTGTGTCACAGGAGGCTGCTGAGGGCAGGACGGCTCATAATAATGGCTGGAATGGAGTGAATGGAATGGTATCAAACACATGGAAACCATTTAATGTATTCCATTCCAGCCATTATTATGAGCCCATCCTCCCCAAATAAGGTGCCACCAGCCGCCTGTGGTGTGTGTGTGTTCATGTGTGTGTCTATGTGTCTGTGTTTGTGATAGTGTGTGCCTGTGTGCATGTGTGTATGCATGGGGTGCGCTCCACTGCCCCCTGTCAGTGTATGAAGCAGGCAGCCCAGGCCTATGGTGTTCGCTCGTTCCCCCCACATGCTTTTATGGATGCTCTCCGAATGGCTGAGCAGACAGCAACCAGGAAACCAGCCTGCCACCTTCAGCCGTTTGGGGATTCAGTTTCTCCCTTAGCATTTGGACTGGGCTTCAGTGTAGGGAAACTGCTACTGTCGTGACGGAGAAACATTAGCATGTAGGCTCATCCCGTAATGTAATTACTTGCTGAGTGTGGTTAGCATGTAGGCTCATCCCGTAATGTAATGTCTTGCTGTGTGTGGTTAGCATGTAGGCTCATCCCGTAATGTAATGTCTTGCTGTGTGTGGTTAGCATGTCATTTTACCCTTGAGGAGAGTGTTACCCAGGTACTCTAAATACCAGCTGGATAGGTAATGCTGCTTCAGAACACATGCGCAAGTCTTCAAGAGCTTTAACCTGGTCTAAAAGCAGACCGACTGGGAACGTCTGGCTTCTCAATAACCACAAAGATGAGAGCTGAATAAAAATACATGCTGTTCAATGGCTAGATCATGGTGCTTGCAACGCCCGAGCTATGGGTCAGGAATAAATTCCTGCACATGCCACACATACTGTATGGAACATGCATCTACTAAACGTCCATGCTAAACATTTTATGAACAGAATGTCGAAACCATATTTCTTTCTCTATTCTAAACTCCCACAGCCGTTTCAGTGCTAAAGCATTGGCAGTCGCTTCACTGTGGTCTGCTCTACTAGCATTCCAATTGGGTTGCCACAGCATGGGCTGACCTCTACCGAGTAAAAAGAGGCAGGTCTATGGAGGACGGTGTGATCTGGAGCCAGATGAGGCTGGAGGATCAGAGAGGACGCCTGGTGAAAACAGGGTAAAGCAAGGTCATTCTACCGCTGCAGGCACAGTAGGAAAAGCAGACCTGGTAGATTTGGGCTTCATGAATTATGCTGGCCTGTAATGTTGTTGTTAGTGGGCAAAACGGTATCCGCCACTGGATATCATTGGGCGTTCTGCTCAGTGGCTTTGTACAGGGTTGTAGTTTTTGCACTATATTATAATCACTGCCATCATCATCACCATCATCATCATCATCATCATCATCATCATCATCATCATCATCAGTAAGGTTTTCTTCAAAATAAGTGGGGACAAAACAATTGTCACTTTATTGTAGAGAGAATACTTGCATTTCAATATTTCAACAAGAACCTCTCAAAACGCTCCCACATCTAACCGTTTCTATGATCTGATTATTCAATTATTACATCTCCTGCTACCTTATCCTGGTATAGCTGCTTAATGACTTTAATGATGACCTTCTCTAGCTTTAAGAGGTCGCCCTACTCACATAGTCTCGGCTGCAAATTAATTCTCCCTCAAGAAGATCATCTTATAATAGCTGAATGTCAAAACTATTATCTCTTCTCTGCCAAAAATACCCAGCTCACCCTCTGTACACAGTTCAACCATTTAACAGAGAGAGAACTCCAAGGTTTTAACTTGTGATGATACCATGAACAACCTTTAATAGCCAAGGGAGATGGTTAAAGGTCTGAAATTAAACAGCCCAGTAAGAGGTGGAAGATTGTTCTCCCTTAGTATTTTGGGAGAATCACAGTCTTTGGTTTGGAGAACTCGGAGTCAGAGAGAGGGGATGCGAGGGCGCTGGAGTAGATCACATCCATCTGTAACTGCTGCAGAGTGGTGGGATGCGGCAGCGACTTGCCGACCGAGCCCACCGACATTGATGGATGCAGGTGAGCATGGCTGACTCTCTGCCCTTAAATACTCATGTGTTGGAGATGCATCTGTTGCCGGCCCATCTATATGAACCCATGACTAGTCCTGCAGATTGAAAGGCAGCGGCCCCATTTATCGTTGGTGTGTATGCACAAAAAAAGACTCAAAACCTTGAATGTGCCACTTTTCTGAAAAGGTTGGTATTTATCCGTTTTGAACTTGACAGGAAAGTGTGCGTATCTCCACGCAAATCTCAGATCATGTGTAGGCACAACTTCTCGTGGTTGAAGAATTGTATTACAAGCAAATATTGTTATTTTGGGGTAAATAGAGATGTTTGATACAGGAATTATAATAATGGTAGATTAATAAAAACCTTAAAACGTATGCTACTGTCACGCACTGACCTTAGAGAGCCTTTTAATTTCTCTATTTGGTTAGGTCGGGGTGTGATTTGGGTGGGCATTCTAGTTTTTCTATTTCTTTGTTGGCCGGGAATGGTTCCCAATCAGAGGCAGCTGTCTATCGTTGTCTCTGATTGGGGATCATACTTAGGTAGCCTTTTTTCCACCTTTAGTTTGTGGGATCTTGATTTTGTATAGTTACTGTGTAGCCTGCAGAATGTTACGGTTGTTAATATTTTGTTGTTTTTTTGGTGTTCATCAAATAAAGAAAGATGTACGCTTACCACGCTGCACCTTGGTCCAATCCATCTCTAAGCGATCGTGACAGAAGATCCCACCACCAAAGGACCAAGCAGCGTGGCCAGGAGGAGCAGGGATCCTGGGCCCGGGAGAAAAGGGAGTGGAGGACATCATGGACATTGGAGGAGATTATGACAGGAGACAAGACCCTGCCATGGAAGCAGGCGGAGGCAGCGAAGGAGGATCAACGACGACTCCAGGGTTCACAACCATGACGGAAGCCCCGAGAGGCAGCCCCCCCCAATTTTTGGGGGGAGGGGCATACGGAGTGGTCGGCGGAGCCGAGGGGTGAACCAGAGTCAGTCAGGGAGTCGAGTGAGGAACTCGACAAAAGATTCCGGAGAGAGGTGTGGGCATTGAGAGCGCTGCAGAGCGGGCGTGCTGAGGAGCGTGATACCAGTCCGGTGTCATATGCACCAGTTTCACGCACCTGGGCTCCAGTGCACCTCCTCAGTCCGATACGTCCTGTGTCTCCTCCACGCACTCGCCCTGAAGTGTGTGTCACCATTCCGGTACAATGTGTGCCGGTTCTATGCACCATCTCCAGTGCGCCTTCACAGCCCAGTGCGTCCTGTGCCAGCGCCCGCACTTGCCGGGCTAAAGTGAGCATCCAGCCAGGATGGGTTGTACCGGTCCGACGCATCAGGCCTCCAGTGCGCCTCCACAGTCCAGTACGTCCTGTGCCATCCTGTGTCATCAGCCCAGTGCTACATGTACCAGTCCCACGCATCAGGCCTCCAGTGCGTGTCTCCAGCCTGGTACGTCCTATGCCTGCTCCACGCACAAAGCCTCTAGTGATGATCCATTGCACAAAGCCTCCAGTGATGATCCATGGCCCAAAGCCTCCAGTGATGATCCATGGCCCGGAGTCTCCAGTGATGATTCATGACCCGTAGCCTCTAGAGACGATCCAAGGTCCGGAGTTTCCAGCGACGGTCTGCAGTCCAGGGTCTCCAGCGACGGTTGGCAGTCCAGAGCCTCCAGCGAAGGTCTACAGTCCAGAACCTTCAGCGACAGTCTGCAGCCTAGAGCCTCCAGTGGGAGTTCCCAGTCCAGAGCCTCCTGCGAGGGTCCCCAAACCGGAAGTGCCCGTGCTTCATACTATTCAACTCTGGTCTGACCAATTGGAATCCATGCTTCAGGATTGTTATGATCACATGGACTGGGATATGTTCCAGGTAGCTTGCAAAAATAATCTAGACGCATACACGGATACGGTGACAGAGTTCATAAGGAAGTGTATAGGAGATGTAGTACCCACTGTGACTATTAAAACCTAAACTAACCAGAAACCGTGGACAGAGGGGAGCATTGGCGCGAAGCTTAAAGCGTGAACCATCGCATTTAACCAGTGCAAGGCGACTGGTAATATGTCAGAATACAAACAGTGTAGTTATTCACTATTCCTTGGCGTACACATCACTGACCAACTGAAATAGACCACCCACACAGACAGTGTGGTGAAGAAGGCACAACAGAGCCTCTTCAACCCCAGGAGGCTAAAGAAATTTGGCTTGTCACCTAAAACCCTCACACATTTTTACAGATGCACAATTGAAAGCATCCTGTCAGGCTATATCACCGCCTGCTACGGCAACTGCACTGCCTGCAACCGCAAGGCTCTCCAGAGGGTGGTGCAGTCCCACCACATTACCGGGGGAAAACTACCTTCCCTCCAGGACACCTACAGCATCTGATGTCACAGGAAGGCTAAAAAGATCATCAAGGACATCAATCACCTGAGCCACTGCCTGTTCACCCCGCTATCATCCAGAAGGCAAGGTTAGTACAGGTGCATCAAAGCTGAGACCGAGAGACTAAAAAACACCTACCTCAAGGCCATCAGACTGTTAAACAGCCATCACTAGCAGATTAGAGGCTGCTGCCTACAGGCATAGACTAGGAATCACTGGCCATTTTAAGGAATGGAACACTAGTAATTTTAACGATGTTTACATATCTGGCATTGCTCATCATCTCATATGTATATACTGTATTCTATACTATTCTATGGTATCTTAACCTCATAATAATGTTTACATATCTTGCATTACTCATCTCATTTGTATATACTGTTTTCTATACTATTCTACGGTATCTTAGTCTGTTCCTCTCTGACATCGCTCGTCCATATGTATAGTCTTAATTCATTCATACTTAGATTTGTGTGTATTGAGTATATGTTGTGTAATTTGTTAGATATTACTGTACTGTCAGAGCTAGAAGCACAAGCATTGCACTACACCCGCAATAACATCTGCTAATCACGTGTATGCGACCAATAAAATTAGATTTGACTTGAAACCGTTACCCCCTGCATATAGCCTCGTGAATTGTTATTTTACTGTGTTCGTTTTATATAATTACGTACGTTTATTTAGTAAATATCTTCTCACAAATATAACATGGCTCTGATTGAATCAATGAAAGCATGTGTATATTTTGCATGCAACAGTTGGATAAATCCCAATCATTTGTAGCGCGGACGAACCATAGAATCTTCCCGTGTGCCAGAATGTAGTAAGAAATGTATGCACGGTTGATAAATGAGGCCCCAGGCGAGGAAAGACAAGTGAGCGAGAGGCCAAGAACAGGGTGAGGGAAAACGAAGATGAGCATAATAAAAAAAGAGAGGGGGAGAAGATCAAGGATATGGAGTGAGGAAGGGGTCAAAGGGAAGAAGGAGAGGCGCTGGCCCTTTAAACGAGTGCATTCAAAGTGCCTTCATTAACTTCTCCTACACCGAATGAGCTTTTTTTTTCTCCCTCTAACCTGTTTAAATATTAAGTATAATCAACAGGTGATAGAGTGAAGCACAACAGGGGGGCTCAAGCCTTATTGACTTGACTGTAAGGTGACAAAGTAACAATGCTGCAGCTAGCTGGCAAGGATTTGGGACTGTGTGTGTGTGTGTGCTATGTATGTGCGTGCGTGAACGCATGTGTGTGCATGCCTGCACGTGTGTGTGTGTGTGTGTGCATAGCTGCATGGGCGTTTATTTGCCTGAATGAGTGTGTGTGTGTGAGAGGGAGGGAGGGTGGGAAGGAGGGACGAGGCCCATGGGGGCTAGAGGTTCTGGATATTGAGATCCATTCATCTGTTTGTGTGTGGCTCACAGCTCCCCAAGGCTCCCAGGCCTCAGAGAGGGATAAGAGGCAGAGACACATCTTGGTGGGTATGTATCCTTGAGTGTTTATGCATTGCCTAACTTGTTTTTGTGCCGGGTGGGATTGATTCCTAGCTGTGGGACGACGACTGGGTGTGCGACTGTTTCGAGCGCTGTGATGTGTGTGTGCGCGCGTGTGTGTAGTATGTGTGTGTGTGTGTGTGTGTGTATGTGTGTGTGATGGCCTAGATGTGCTGTTTAATCACCGGTGTCTAACACTGTAGTCATGACGATAGAAGATTATGAAACGAGTTACAGTATAGGCTTCTCTGTTTATTAATATTTGATTGGCAAACATATTTGCACTGTTATTGTATATTTTCACGCGTAACTATAACGTACAGTATGAGTCCACTTTACCATGTCAACTAATGTCTTGTATTGACATTCTTCTCCTCAACATAATCCACCCATCCATATGTACAGTGTCCATATTAGGACAGCCTCAGAGTCACTGAAACCAAATCCTTAGGAAGTCCTCTTGGGAAGTCCTAATATGGACACTGTGCATATGGTGTAATGACAGGGGTCGGGCAAATCACCTCCTTGAAACAAGGACTCTCATTATCCCAACATTGATTGTTGCCTAGACTGAATGATTCACGAAACACCACTTCATACTAGAACACATTTGAAGACTGCATTGAGTTGAAACACACCTGATAAGCTTTAGAGGGAAATAAGTTGCTCTTTCTGTTGCTCAACTTCAGCCTTGATTTTGTTCAGCCCACCTACCTACCTAGCTCCCGCTTCAGGTTGTGATGTTGTGTTACCATGCTGGTTACAGGGTAGAATATTGTATTGGAGTTTAGGCTTCATTAATCATGTGGAGCTTGGAGTAAATTCACAGCTCAATAGATTTAATATGGGATACACTGTTTGCCTGGGAGTCTACTTGGATGTTCCGTATGAGTGTAGTAGGTTAAGGGAAAATCATTATGGAAATATTTGCCGGGGAAGGCTGGGGTTTAATAACGCCTCAAAATAAATGATGGGCTGATATCAGAATTGACTGTTGTTTTTTCTCTCTCTTTCCCCAAGATGCAAGGTAGAGTGTAGGTTTTAACCACTGTTATGCCTTCAGTGTATCCAAGGTGATATTACTGCTGGAGGCTCATTGTGATAATGCTGTATTGGAATATATTACGATCCTCTTCCTCCGCCTCTCTTTGAATAAATCACAGCTTATGAGTTTGATACTGGGGGAATTGACGTGCATGTATCTACATTACACTGTGACATTCATGCATATTCAGACTAAAGCAGTGAGATTAAACACACACTCTTATCATTAGACCTGCATGATGACAGAGGTGATAACAACTAGGCCATTTAAAGATGCAAAAGACAGAGGGATGATGAAACAATGACAAAATGCTGATGACCTTTCGGGACAAATACAAAATGTCTGCTGACTGAGGTAATCTCTTGTAGATACCATTTTGGCGCTCAACAGAGTAGACACACCTGGCCCACGTTTCGGGAGGAAGGGGAGAGCTAAAAATGGCAGGATGGGAAAAAGAGCCACATCAATAACAACCGTGAAAATCCAAAGCACTCGGCATCCAGGCAGCACATAAACTAACCACTCGTCTGAAGGACGCCATTTTTTTGTGTGCGCAGGAGCAGGTTACATCAGCAGCCATGGATGAAATGCAAAAACAGATGATAAGGCCGGCGTGTGCAGCAGTGTGGCTGTGTGCCTCCACTCATTATTCTGCTCATTGTTAACCTTTATTCTGCTCATCTTAAACCCACCAAAGGGACAGCCTGGAGGAGCTATAGAGCTGTACAGCACACTCTTAGAAGTAGAAGAGTCTCAAAAAACCTTCTGCGATTCAAAAGATTGCCACTGTGGGGGAACCTCTTCAGGTAAAAAATTAAAGCCCCGTGGAAAGGTTCAAACAGGATCATTTGATTGATGGGAGGGGTTACATTTTGAACTTTAAAAAAATAATCTATTGTAGCAGTGGCAACCTATAAGAAGATTGGAGGCATGGCTTATTGGAGGCGTAGCTTTCAAATAGTTATTTTTGTCCACCCGTGAGAGTTAATGTCATTCCTGTTCGTCAATTTAAAGGTCCAATGTGAACATTATCAAATCATTTCTGGGTAACAAGTAAGTACCTTACTGTGATTGTACCCTACTGTGAAACAAAAATAGCTTCTTAGCAAAGAGCAATTTCTCAAGCAAGACTTTTGCTAGGATTATCTGAGACTGGTCTGAGTGGGGAGGAGAAAACTGAAAATGTGCTGCTACTGGCAGAGAGACTTGGAACTATTAACTAATTCACCAGGCAGGCCATCCCACCAAAACAGGTTCAAATTTCAGGTGTTTTTTTCAAACACTAAAAGGGCATTGTCATGATTATCAAAACCTCAGAGTTTGGAAATATACACTACCGTTCAAAAGTTTGGGGTCACTTAGAAATGTCCTTCTTTTTGAAAAAAAAAGCAAATTTTTAAAAATAAATAACATAAAATTGATCAGAAACACAGCGTAGACATTGTTAACATTGTAAATGACTATTGTAGCTGGAAATGGCAGATTTTTAAAATGGAATATCTACATAGGCGTATAGAGGCCCATTAACAGCAACCATCACTCCTGTGTTCTAATGGCACGTTGTGTTAGCTAATCCAAGTTTATAATTTTTAAAACGCCAATTGATCATTAGAAAACCCTTTTGCAATTATGTTAGCACAGCTCAAAACTGCTCAAAATGGCCAGAAACAAATAACTTTCTTCTGAAACTCGTCAGTCTATTCTTGTTCTGAGAAATGAAGGCTATTCCATGTGAGGAATTGCCGAGGAACTGAAGATCTCGTACAACGCTGTGTACTACTCCCTTCACAGAACAGCGCAAACTGTCCCTAACCAGAATAGAAAGAGAAATGGGAGGCCCCGGTGCACAACTGAGCAAGAGGACAAGTACATTAGAGTGTCTAGTTTGAGAAACAGACGCCTCACAAGTCTTCAACGGGCAGCTTCATTAAACAGTACCTGCAAAACACCAGTCTCATCGTCAACAGTGAAGAGGCGACTCCGGGATGCTGGCCTTCTAGACAGAGTTGCAAAGAACAAGCCATATATCAGACTGGCCAATAAAAATAAAAGATTAAGATGTGCAAAAGAACACAGACACTGGACAGAGGACCCAATGCCTGCAACACAGCTGTTGGGTCACCCAAACAACCCAGCATGTTTAATAGTTTAGTCTAGGTTGAAGATACTGTAGCTAGCTAGCGACACGTAATAATTATCATCATTAACAAACTGATTTTTTTTCTGAATTTAAACAGGAGGCTACAGTCATAATGTACTGTAATTGGCTTGATAAATAATATTGTATTATTCAACATTGCTATTAAAATAATACTCATATAGGAATGGGTAATTGTTTACAAGTTGATAACTATCCCTTAAAACCGTTGCTGAAAACCACATATTTTCATACATTTTATATTTTTTTTCTTGTGTATTTAACAACCCTTTTTCTCCACAATTTCATAATTTCCAATTACAATCTTGGTGGATTTCCATGGCTTCATGGACACACAGAACTTCTGGATTAGACGAAGTTAAGGAACAGAAAGCAGCGAGATCGGGCGATGTCCTCCTTTTAATGAGTTGAGATCTGTTGGACATTTCCACCTGACCTAATTAAAGCCCCCTGGCCCAGCAGAGCAATTGGCCATGAATTAAAGGATTCTTCCACCAACTCCATGGGCCTTTATTTTATTTATTAAATGTTTTTTTTCACCACAATTTTGTGGTATCCAATTGTTAGTAGTTACAGTCTTGTCTCATCATTGTAACTCCTGTACAGACTCAGGAGAGGTGAAGGTCGAGAGCCATGCGTCCTCCAAACACAGCCGAGCCGAGCCGCTTCTTGACACAATGCCCATCCAACCCGGAAGCCACACCAATGTGTCAGAGGAAACACCGTACACCTGGTCACCGTGTCAGCGTGCCCTCTGCCAGCCAAACCCTCCCCTAACCCAGACAACGCTGGGCCAATTGTGCACCGCCCCATGGACAGAGCCAGAATCTCTAGCCTTAGACCACTGCACCACTCGGAGGCCCCCATGGGCCTTTTCTACAGTAGTGATGCAGTGCCTTAGACCACTGCGCCACTCGGAGGCCCCCATGGGCCTTTTCTACAGTAGTGATGCAGTGCCTTAGACCACTGCGCCACTCGGAGGCCCCCATGGGCCTTTTCTACAGTAGTGATGCAGTGCCTTAGACCACTGCGCCACTCGGAGGCTCCCATGGGCCTTTTCTACAGTAGTGATGCAGTGCCTTAGACCACTGCACCACTCGGAGGCCCCCATGGGCCTTTTCTACAGTAGTGATGCAGTGCCTTAGAACTCTGTGCCACTCAGGAGGCCCCCATGGGCCTTTTCTACAGTAGTGATGCAGTGCCTTAGACCACTGCGCCACTCAGGAGGCCCCCATGGGCCTTTTCTACAGTAGTGATGCAGTGCCTTAGACCACTGCGCCACTCGGAGGCCCCCATGGGCCTTTTCTACAGTAGTGATGCAGTGCCTTAGACCACTGCGCCACTCAGGAGGCCCCCATGGGCCTTTTCTACAGTAGTGATGCAGTGCCTTAGAACTCTGTGCCACTCAGGAGGCCAAACACCACATATTTTCATCTTCCTCAGAGTCTGGCAGCTCAACAAATACAACATCAAAATAAATTCAGAGTTGTCTGCACGAGCCAGAAAAAGGTTCCTCCAGGAACCCTTTGCTACATTAAACATTAACCATTGACTGCAATGGTTCCTCTCTCAAGTGCTCTGCTCCTTTGTTCAAACCTAAATATTTCCCTTTCTTCTAACCCAAGTGTTTGTGGATAGGTGTTCAAGACTATTGATCACAAGAACTTCTCACTCTTCAGATCAGTGCCATAGTTTTGTGTAACCGAAAGAGAATAGTACATTATCCTTCTATTTACATTTATATTTGTCCATCATACCCTAGCCCTGGTTTTACTGTGTTGGTCTATTTGAGACACAAGGACACCATGCTGTGTTTAGCTCTGTGATAGGCCTCGCAGCCATACACGGTCTTGCTCATAGCCGTAGGACGATGTTTGAGGGTGGGGGTGCTGCGATGTGGTAGTAAAGGCACAGTGCACTAGTTTTGTTATTTTTAAAAAAATGTTCTACATTGTAGAATAATAGTGAAGACATAGCAACTATTAAATAACACATATGGAATCAAGTAGCAACCGAAAAAGTGTTAAACACATCCAAACATATTTTATATTTGAGATTCTTCAAA
Source organism: Oncorhynchus mykiss (assembly GCF_013265735.2). Taxonomy (NCBI): domain Eukaryota; kingdom Metazoa; phylum Chordata; class Actinopteri; order Salmoniformes; family Salmonidae; genus Oncorhynchus; species Oncorhynchus mykiss. The sequence continues at coordinate 27,000,248 of NC_048573.1, read as the reverse complement.
GCCTTGATGACAGCCAGGTCATCTGATGCAGCAGAGCCTTGGACACTTATCTGGTGACGCACTGCTGTACTGTTCGTTGCTACTTGGCTACCTGCCAAACTTTTTTCCCGCATTTGACTCTTAATAACTATTTAATCAAACTCTCTATTTAAGAAGTTTCGGTTTTAGTTTTGTCCTCACACAACTTTTTTTAGCAAACTTTTTTCACCCCGGACGCTTTATCTGGACACTATATGACCAAAAGTCTGTGGACACCTGCTCATTAAACATCTAATTCCAAAATCAAGGGCATTAATATGGAGTTGGTCCCCCCTTTGAAGGGCTCCCGAGTGGTGCAGCGGTCTAAGGCAGAAGTGTAACTAAAGACACCTTGGTTCAAATCCAGGCTGTTTCACAACTGGCCATGATTGGGAATCCCATATTGCGGTGCACAATTGGCCCAGCGCTGTCCAGGTTTGGCCAGTATAGGCCGTCATTGTAAATAAGAATTTGTTCTTAACTGACTTGCCTAGTTAAAGGAAGGTTATATATTTTTTTAAATAATAGCCTCTAGTCTTCTGGGAAGGCTTTCCACTAGATGTTGGAACATTGTTGCGGGGACTTGCTTCTATTCAATCACAAGAGCATTAGTGAGGTCGGGCACTGATGTTGGGCGATTATGCTCGGCTTGCAGTCGGTGTTCCACTTCATCCCAAAGGATGTCAGGGCTATGTGTAAGCCAGTCAAGTAATTCCACACCGATCTCGACAAACCATTCTGTATGGACCTCACTTTGTGCACATGGGCATTGTCATGCTGAATCCCGAAAGGGCCTTCCCCAAACTGTTGCCACCACAAAGTTGGAAGCACAGAATCGTCCAGAATGTCATTGTATGTTGTAGCGTTAAAATTTCACTTCACTGGAATTAAGGGGCCTCGTCCGAACCATGAAAAACAGCCCCAGACCATTATTATTATTCCTCCTTCGCCAGACTTTACAGTTGGCACTATGCATTCTCCTGGCATCCGCCAAACCTAGATTCGTCCGTCAGACTGCCCGTTGGTGAAGCGTGATTCATCACTTAGAATGCATCTCCACTGCCTCAGAGTCCAATGGCGGCAAGCTTTACACCACTCCAGTCGACGCTTGGCAATGCGCATGGTGATCTTAGGCTTGTGTGCGGCAGCTCGACTATGGAAACCCATTTCCTGAAGCTCCCGACGTTGCTGTGCTGACGTTGCTTCCAGAGGCAGTTTGGAACTCGGTAGTGAGAGTTGCAACTGAGGACAGATGATTTTTACGCTCTCTGCGTTCTGTGAGCTTGTGTGACCTAACACTTCTCAACTGTACCATCGTTGCTCCTAGACGTTTCCACTTCACAATAACAGCGCTTCCAGTTGACTATGGCAGCTCTAGTAGGGCAGAAATGTGAAGAACTGACTTGTTGGAAAGGTGGCATACTATGACGGTTTCACGTTGACAGTCATTGACCTTTTCAGTATTGGCCATTCTAATACCAATGTTTGTCTGTGGAGTTTTCATGTCTGTATGCTCAATTTTATACACCTGTCAGCAGTGGGTGTGGCTGAAATAGCCAAATCCACTAATTTGAAGGGGTCCACATATATTATGCTTTCTCATTGCAGTCGCTGTACTCTTATTATACAGCAAAAATACCAGATAGCAAAAATATGAGGATAGCAGAGTTGCAAGCTCGGCTTCAGACGCAATTGTTATTCAAGGGAAGTTTAAGTGTAGGAAAGGATGATACAGCGTCTGTGCCCACAGTAAATTCAGGTAGTAGTGCACAGTCTCCGCAGCCGGAAAATTTTCCCTTGGCTTCTGGAAATAAATGCTTTTTTAGCATGCTCAACCGGTGTCGCTCATTTAGCCGATAGAAACGGTTTTCCCCACTAAGCAACAAGTCAGAATCCTAGCCTTCTCAGGTCTCTCCTTCACCCGTTACTGGGTCTGAGCCGCCGAAGCCTCCTACCATTAGCGCTGATGAATTGAAAACCCTTGTCATTGGTGACTCCATTTCCGGCAATATTAGACTTAAAAAAAAATCATCCAGTGAGCATACATTGTTTGATGTGATAATACAGGGCTACCGACATCAAGGCTAATCTGAATATGGTGCTGGCTGAGGCTTAAACTAGCAAGTGTAGATGGTATATGGATATTTTTATCCACGTTTGCACCAATGATGTTAGGATGAAACAGTCAGAGGTCACCAAGCTCAACATAACTTCAGCATGTAAAATAGTTAGAAAGATGTGTTGGCATCGGACAATTGTATCTGCCCCTCTCCCAGTTAGGGGGAGTGATGAGCTCTACAGCAGACTCGCACAACTCAATCGCTGGATGAAAACTGCTTTCTGACCCTGCCAAAAGATACAATTTGTAGATAATTGGCCCTCTTTCTGGGACTCCCGCACAAACTGGACCAAGCCTGGCCTGCTGAAGAGTGGCGGACTCCATCCAAGCTGGAGAGGTGTTCTCATCTTATCTGTCAACATAGACAGAACTCCATTTCCTCTAGCACCACAATGAGATAGCCTGCTGCCTGGCCTGCACCCTATTAGCCAGCCTGCCAGCCAGCTTAGTGGTCTGCCACTAGCACAGTCAGTGTAGTCAGCTCAGCTTTCCCCATTGAGACCGTGTCTGTGCCTCGATCTAGGTCGGGTAAAACTAAACATGGCGGTGTTGGCTTTAGTAATCTCCCTGGAATAAAGACCTCCTCCATTCCTGTCATTATTGAAAGAGATTGTGATAATATCTCACATGTCAAAATAGGCCTACATAATGTTAGATCCCTCACTTCAAAGGCAGTCATAGTCAATGAACTAATCGCTGATCATAACCTTGATGTGATTGGCCTGACTGAAAAATGGCTCAAGCCTGATGAATTTACTGTGTTAAATGAGGCCTCTCCTCCTGGTTACACTTGTGACCATATCCTCTGCACATCCCGCAAAGGCGGAGGTGTTGCTAACATTTATGACAGCAAATTTCAATAATAAAAAAAAGTCTGTGTTTTGTCATGGAAGTTCTAATCAAGAGAGAGAGAGACATCCACTGGGGCGTCAGGTAGTGGTAGTGGTTAGAGCGTTGGACTAGTAACCAGAAGGTTGCAAGATCGAATCCCTGAGCTGACAAGGTAAACATCTGTCGTTCTACCCCTGAACAAGGCAGTTAACCCACTGTTCCTAGGCCGTCATTGAAAATAAGAATTTGTTCTTAACTGACTTGCCTAGTAAAATAAAAAATGTCTTTGAACAATCTTTATTTGTTATATCTATTAACTACTGCAATAATGGAGTTGGTCAACGAACGTTCGTTCCGATCATGCACGTTTCAGAGTACAGACGGTGGGGGTAAGAACACGAGATATGCACAGCCGTGTTGAATTAGGTACAGAGTTCTGTGAAAACAGCAATTTACACAACCAGTGTAACAGACACATTGTACACACCTATCATTTATAGAAACCTTAAAGTAATGCTATTACAAATTATTAACTTACAATTTTTGTCTTTTGAGCTTTTAGTCATGAAATCTATGCAGCGTACTCAATCACATTTTATAGCTACAGTTTACAAGCCTCCTGGTCCACATACAGCTTTCCTTACAGAGTTCCTTGAATTCCTGTTGGACCTTATCATCATGGCATATAATATTCACATTTTGGTGATTTCAATATTCACAGAGAAAGTCCACAGATCCACTCCAAAAGGCTTTCGGGCCCATCATCTACTCATTGGATTTTGTCCAACATGTCTCAGGTCCTACTCATTGCCACAGTCATACCCTGGATCTAGTTTTGTCCCGTGGAATAAATATTGTGGATCTAAATGTTTCCTCGTAATCCCGGACTATCGGACCACCATTTTATTATGTTTGCATTCGCAACAAATAATCTTCTAAAACCCCAACCAAGATTAGGCCTCCTAATTGTCCCTATAATTTCTAAGCAAACAGCTGGAGGCAGGGCTTTCTCCTATAGAGCTCTATTTTTATGGAACGGTCTGCCTACCCATGTCAGAGACGCAAACTCTGTCTCAACCTTTAAGTCTTTATTGAAGAGTCATCTCTTCAGTAAGTCCTATGATTGAGTGTAGTCTGGCCCAGGGGTGCGAAGGTGAACGGCAAGGTACTGGAATGACGAACCGCCCTTGCTGTCTCTGCCTGGCCGGCTCCCCTCTTTCCATTGGGATTCTCTGCCTCTGACCCTATTACGGGGGCTGAGTCAATTGCTTACTAGTGCTCTTCCATGCCGTCCCTAGGAGGGTTGCATCACAAATCGTGCCAGGCTTTTTTTGCTATACTCGACTTGAGTGGGTTGAGTCACTGACGTGATCTTCCTGTCCAGTTTTGTGCCCCCTCAAGCTTGTGTGGTGGAGAAGATGTTTGTGGGCTATACTCAGCCTTGTCTCAGGTTAGTACGTTGGTGGTCTGTTGATATCCTTCTAGTGGTGTGGGGCCTGTGTTTTGGCAAAATGGGTGGGTTATATCCTGCCTGGTTGGCCCTGTCCGGGGGTATCGTTGGACAGAATCCACAGTGTCCCCCAACCCCCCTGTCTCAGCCTCCAGCATCTATGTTGCAATACTCTATGTGCTGGGGGGCTAGGGTCGGTCTGTCCTATCTGGTGACATTATATGGTGTCCTATGGGAACTTAAATATGCTCTCTCTATTTCTCCCATCTCTCTCTCCTGTTCTCTCTCTATCTCTCTTGGAGGACCTGAGCCCTAGGACCATGCCTCAGGACTGCCTGGAGTGATGACTCCTGGCTGTCCCCAGTCCACCTGATTGTGCTGCTGATCCAGTTTCTGCTGTTTTGCCTGTGGCTTTGGAACCCTGACCTGTTAACCAGATGTGCTACCTTGTCATACTGCTGGTCCAGTTTCAACTATTCTGCCTGCTGCTATAGAACCCTGAGCTGTTCACTGAACGTGCTACCTTGTCACGGACCTGCTGTTTTTGACCCTCTCTCTCTCTCAATTCAATTTCAATTCAAGGGCTTTATTGGCATGGGAAACATGTTTACATTGCCAAAGCAAGTGAAATAGATAATAAACTAAATGTTCTTTACAGGAAACATTACAAGTTCTAAAAGAATAAAGACATTTAAAATGTAATATTATGTGCAAATAGTTGAAGTACAAAAGGGAAAAGAAATTAACAGAAATGTGGGTTGTATTTACAGGTGTTTGTTCTTCACTGGTTGTCCTTTTCTTGTGGCAACAGGTCACAAATCTTGCTGCTGTGATGGCACACTGTGGTATTTCACCCAATGGATTTGGGAGTTGAAAATTGGGTTTGTTTTCTGTGTAATCTGACAGAAAAATGTGTCAGTAATATGGTCATGCATTTGGCAGGAGGTTAGGAAGTGCTGCTCAGTTTCCACCTCATTTTGTGGCCTGTGCGCACATAGCCTGTCTTCTCTCTCTCTCTACCGCGCCTGCTGTCTCGACCTCTGAATGCTCAGTTATGAAAAGCCAACTGACATTTACTCCTGAGGTGGTGACCTGTTCCACCCTCTAAAACCACTGTAATTATTATTCGATCCTGCTGCTCATCTACGAACGTTGAAGAACAATTTGGCCTTAATGGCCATGTACTTTTATAATCTCCACCCGGGCACAGCCAGAAGAGGACTGGCCAACCCTCAGAGCTTGATTTCTTTCTAGGTTTCTTCCTAAGTTCCTGCCATTCTATGGAGTTTTTATTATAGCCACCGTGCCTCTACACCATGCTTCTACATCTGTTTGGTGTTTCGAGGCTCGGTTTCTGTATAAGCACTTTGTGACATAAGCTGATGTAAAAAGGGCTTTATAAATACATTTGATTTGATTTTGATTTATCCACCAACTCTTAGGTTACAGAAATTGCAACCTTAATTTTAGGTTTGAACAAAAGAGCACTCTGGGGATTTGATTGAAGAGTCTGACAAACAGTATCTACGACCCAGAAAACTTCATCCGACGGGCCCTGGAGGCAAGGGATGGGTGCTGAGCAGAGAGGCAGAGAGAGGAACCCTTTAAGAACATTTTAGTATTTAAACAATGATAAGACTGGGATTCTAATTCAGGCATTTAAGATTACTAAAAGGAAGGGTCACTCTCTGACAAGCTATTATCTACTGCAGAGAGAGAGAGAGAGAGAGAGAGAAACAGAGTGGCAGAATTATAAAAGAAAGAGAAAAGGAAAACACTCCTCATTGTCTCAAGGGTTTTCACTTTCAAGGACTTCTACTGATGATATTTACGAAACTTCCCAGTGGCAACTTAACAAAGTGCTTTCTCAAATTCCTCGACAAATCCTCAGTGATACAGAGGTCTGAACACAACACTGTAGAAACAAACAATCCAAAAATGACCAGATGAGGTCAAGGAAGGGTCAAATTTCCTTAATGAAAGTGGCATTCTGGGTCTCATTTTCACCTCATTTACCCATGATTAATGTTTTATCTTATTTGTACATCTCTGAGCAATGTTCTATCGATTCCCGGGGTTATTTCAGGTTTTCATGTGTATCCGAGCTCTTGCCGTCACGCAGGCAGAAATACAGCCGTATGACGTGGCATTGCGCTAAAACCGCTCTCACTACACTGGAAGTTAAAAAGAAGAAGATGAATTTTGGATCGCAAAAACATTAATACTGTTGGATATCATAATTGGGGAGGTTGTCTTCCCTTGATTGAGCCATTTATCATATTCTTTGCGATATTCCTAGCTTGAGAAATGTTAATTTAACAGAGGGACCATGACACTTCTCCTATTTGTCTCCCTCTTCAGTCCAGGGTGCGTTGCAGGTCGTTGTTGCATGGCCGTTGCAAATGTGAGACTCCACTTTGCGAGGCACATGATCTGCAGGTGAGATTGTGTACTCCTAAATTGATAGTGCAGTTTGTTTAGACCATTTCACAGCTAACTTCACATGCTGATATTGACTTTGGTATTATTTTGTGTAGCTATGTTTGCTAGCTAGCTACTTAGCAAGCTAGCTAGACAGCCAGAGAGAGAGCATTGCATTTTTGGTTTTGTAGTCAACTTGAGCTGCAACAAATTTCCACAACGATTTTCACATGTTGCTACCAACCTCACTATAACAACAAAACGTTTGTTCACAAAAAATATTGTTTTCACATATTACTGTTATTTAACACTGTAAATTATAGAAATGAGTGGTTTTGGGTGGATTTGTCCTTTAACAAAAGGCACATCTCAATAAGTGGTCCAGCACTGGGTGAAAATTGTCAATATCAGAGGATATCTTTAGCTATATATTTACTGATATCTGACATTTAATTAGATATAAGGAGTAGACATGCTCCAGATACGCATATCCTTAATTTCATATACTATATAGAGCTAGGATATTCTCCATAATGGGACAGTTTCTACATGCATCCAATCCAGACCTCCAAAATCTCCCTGCTACCATATGAGTCCAGGGAGATGTCTGGGGTGAGAAACATTGAAGACATGCACCTGATGCGCATGCACCAACTTAAATATTTGTAGAATATTCTAACTCCGGAAAGGGTATGCGTCAACATGGTGACATATCTAAGCCTTTATACTTAGGCATGAACAAATCCACATATTTTCAGAAATGTATCATACCTGTAGTCATTACCTGATAATTAATGTTGCCGTACTAACATTTTTTTTCATAATTTCAATAGATTTCCTTACATGATACGCTAATCATAGCTATTTTAATGTTTTAACCCTTTATGTCTGATCGAAAATGGACTCATGGAATGTCATATGGTGGTACTATTGGTCTGTGATTCAAACAAGGACATTTCTAAGTGACCCCAAACTTTTGAACGGTAGTGTATATATTTTTTTTAATCTAGTTTATTTAGTAAATATTTTCTTAACTCTATTTTATTAAATCTGCATTGTTGGTTAAAGGGCTTGTAAGTAAGCATTTCACCGTAAGGTCTACTACATGTGCATGTGACAAATAAAATGCTATTTAATGCATCAGAAATTGTCCTTCATTTTGCCTATCAAGATCCTGACATTGACTACAGGCAAGATCATATACATTGTATGTGCTGATAAAATATACTGTCAGCATTTGTCATCATAGAGAAAGTAAAATGTCCATGCAGGCCTATCTCAGGATATCTAATGAGTCAATATCCGGCCATAGCATGTATGATATCTGGAGGGAATCAACACATTATTTGCGCGTGAAAGACTAATATGGAGTTCATTTAATTTTTTTGGAGCATGTGTGGAAAACTCAGAAATGCATCAGAAATCGTTCTTATTTTCAGTATCTCAAAAAGCACATCAATATCTGGATATGGACCTCAGCCAAGACATGCATATCTGGAATCATTATATGTGCTGAGAAAACACAGATATGAAAACACGTATACAGTCAGTGTTTGTCAGCATCAAGAGAGAAAATAGGATGTCACATGTCTCAGAATATCAAATGAGTCCATATCCACGTGTGATATTCGGAGTAATCCCAATACCATATATGTGACTCACCGCCTGGACTTGGTCTTATGTAGCAACATTTGAAAATGTGTTTTTACATTGGATAAAATTAGAGACTCAGAGCTACAAAATGGTATATCTGCATTTTAGAGGAACAATGGGAAAGTAATTCTGCTTTGAAAGTTGATAAACATGGTAACTCACTTTTGAGAAAATGGCCTTTGAATGTTTTGGTATCTAGTGAAGAAATGTACTTTGTCTACACCCATTCAGCGTCATTCATACCCTCTTAATGTCACACCCTGACCATAGTTTGCTTTGTATGTTTCTATGTTTTGTTTGGTCAGGGTGTGATCTGAGTGGGCATTCTATGTTGGATGTCTAGTTTGTCTGTTTCTGTGTTTGGCCTGATATGGTTCTCAATCAGAGGCAGGTGTTAGTCATTGTCTCTGATTGGGAACCATATTTAGGTAGCCTGTTTTGTGTTGGGTTTTGTGGGTGGTTGTTTCCTGTCTGTGTTTTATGCACCAGTTAGGACTGTTTCGATTTTCACGTTTATTATTTTGTATTCTGTTCATGTTTAGTTTTCATATAAAAAAAACATGAACTATCACGCTGCGTTTTGGTCCGCCTCTCCTTCCCAGGAAGAAAACCGTGACACTTAAGCTTTCTCCCCACCCATATAGTTTCGCTCTCGGAGTGTTCAGAGTGCACACTTGACGCTCTGGACGATGATTTGTTTACCTCTGGATAACATTAAAACAGCCTAACCAACTGTGCTGGCAACAATTTCATTACGCTTTTTTGCTGCCATATTCAACAGATGTTGTACACTTTAGCTTAAGACATGTAGCTAGCTAGCTAGGTAAACAATCACGTTACGTTGGCTAACAAGCCAGCCAGCTAGCGTTATCTAGATAAACAATGAATGTGAAATGTGTAATATCTGAAAATGTAGCTAGCTAGGCTATCTTAACCGTGTACATCATCATGCATCCCTGTCACGGATGCCATGCCACGGTTTCCCTTAGTTTGAAGATGTAATCCGGAAACAGGTGTTTTCTCCATTTCTTTAGCTATCATACTCTAATTCCACTGATTTCAAAACTTGATCTTACAGAAAGTGGTGAGCAACACTTATGCAGCTCCACTACACATAAAAAAATCCGCGTTCGACAGGACTACCACAGACTGATCAGCTCAAATAGACAGAAGCCCTCTATATGGCAGACCAATCCGAACTCCTCTCTCTGCATGTCCAGCCCACTCATTATCTCAGTGGGAAGGTTGCTTACTTTTTCTGAGGCTTAACCAACAAGGCTTGTAATTTAACAATTTTATTTGTATTTACAGATGACATACAAGTGTGTTATTAAGGCACGTGAAAGTAAATATGTTCCAGAAGGTATTTAATGCATTTTGATCAGAATTCGTCAGGATATGTTGCATATACACAAAACTTAAAATATGCATTGGATATGATCTGTATTCTCTAGAATATCAAAAATGTGTAATGTAAAGACATTAAATGTAAAGATAGGTCTCTGCTATGGAAAAAAAGTGTATGTGTACTTTACTGTATTTATACTTGGGATGTCGCTTTTCAATCTTTAAACCAAGTGCATTTTGCGAAGGTACAGCATCTATCACACAAGTGAACGCAGTGGAAATACCTCACCTTAATTTAAAAGGGAATGCAGTGGAAGTGCTGCACCTTTAAACTGACCAAATGCAGAAAGAAGTACTGCAACTTTAAAACGTGACAATGCCGCAGAAGTACTGCACCTTGAAAACAAGCAGACAAGTTCATGTTTTCTGTACAGTAGTGTCCCTTGGGGATTCCTTCCATTAGCGTAATTTGCAGAGATCACACAAAACAGGCACATAAACACTTGCGGGGCCATGTTCTTAAAGCTCTGAAACAGAACCTGGTCGTACCAACACTGAGGATGAATGCAAGGAGAGTTTCTGGTTTTTCTTAGCGCCTTTAGAATGGCCGATACTTATTAATGTACGCATTACTGCAAATTGCATACCGTTGCACTGTACTGTCAACCTTTCTACACATTTCAGAGACAAGCATTGAGCGGCAGTGGTCTAGGTGTGACCTGGAGGGACCGAGTGGTAATGCTTTGTGGGAAATGTTTCAGTGTAACTCTATATTGTGTAACATCATTTTCTATAGGGAGACCTGGCAAGGTCCAAAATAGACGCTCCTTCTTTTTTCCACCTACTTCTTCCTATTTCAATCTCAGGTACCACCCAACCTTTGCTCCTTCGAGTAATTCAGTGCGTGAGACCTAAGGAAACATTCAGATTGTGTCAGACAGAACTGCAAGAATGGGCCTGCCGACTCCGAGGCTAGCTGTTATTTCTACTGATATTTATTTTATTGATTTGACCTTACTCAGGGCAGCTTATAATATTTTTTTTATTGAGTACTGTATATTTAAGTTCTAGGAGTGAACTAAGCTTGTGTCCCCACATCAAAGAGAAAAATATGTCCCTTTGACCCGATATAGTATGGTTCCTATAAGGTTTGTATATATTGGTTCAATGTTTGACGTAGGTTTGACGTGGGTTGGTGATAGCACATTATAGGTGCACCCTGTTCAACTGTCCCTCTGGAATTAAAAGCAGGTTTGGGTTCCACCCTGTAAAAAGAGACTAATTTAGTTTTAATCTCTCCACTCTCTTTAGTTTCATGGAGCCAGACCCAGACCACTGACCTTGTATCAACAACTTTCTTTCAACATCAGAAATCAATGCGGGCGGCGACACACAACCTGAAAAACTCCTTCTTTCACCCTTAAATCAAATAGGTGCCCAAACTCTCTTTCTTGGGTTGTTTTTGTCAACCTCAGTATAGATAGCACCATAGAAACACAGATGCAGCAAGGTCATCCAACGGATCGTATCACCCCCACCTAAAGAATAAATCCCCCTCTGACAATAACACAGTGGCTGTTCGGGGCCACATCAACCACTTTGTGTGTGAGTGTGTGTGTGTGTGTCTGTTTGTGTGTGTGTGTGTGTGTCTGTGTGTGTGTGTGTGTGTGTGTGTGTGTGTGTGTGTGTGTGTGTGTGTGTGTGTCTGTGTCTGTGTGTGTGTGTGTCTCTGTGTGTGTCTGTGTGTGTGTGTGTGTGTGTGTGTGTGTCTCTGTGTGTGTGTGTCTCTGTGTGTGTGTGTGTGTGTGTGTGTGTGTGTGAGAGAGAGAGAGAGAGAAAGAAAGAAAGTCAGAGAGAGAGCACCACGGGGAACATTCCACACTCCAACTGCCTGTGATTGATTTTCGACACAGATCTCTAAAAGGGTGTTACTCCCTATCTGTACTAGTAATGAATTTCATTATTAGGATCTCTAACACACACAGAGACAGCGACACAGAGCAAGGGCGAGAGAGATATGGAAAAGATAGCGAGAGTGAGTGAGTGAGTGAGTGAGTGAGTCAGTGAAAGAAAGAAAGAATTATGCCAGTCAAGCGGATGTCAGTCAAATGCTGACACCAACGTGCGCAGTGATTGCTACTACAATAAGAGCCAGCCAGGGGGCTATAGAGCGTGATGCTACATGAGCAACACTGCTACTATTAACTAACCTAACCTACATAATGTTTACATTTACATTATGAAAGCTATGATCCCTTATTGATGTCACCTGTTATATCTACTTCAATCAGTGTAGAGGAAGGGGAGGAGACAGGTTAAAGAAGGATTTTTAAGTCTTGAGACAGTTGAGACATGGATTGTGTGTGTGCCATTCAGAAAATGATTGCTAAGGAATGCGCTAGACTAAAGATTGAAGTGCCTTTGAATGGGGTATGGTAGTAGATGCTAGGTGCACCAGATTGAGTGTGTCAAGAACTGCAAAGAACTGCATCACCCAAAGGACATCCAGCCAACTTGACACAACTGTGGGAAGCATTGGAGTCAACATGGCCAGCATCCCTGTGGAATGCTTTCGTGACCTTGTAAAGTCCATGCCCCGACAAATTGAGGCTGTTCTGAGGGAAATGGCAGGTGCAACTCAATATTAGGAAGGTGTTCCTAATGTTTTGTGCAATCAGAGAAAACCTATATAGCTACATATACATTTCCACCTGACTTACTTGACAGCCCGTACATGTAATACAGTACAATAACGTGAGTCCTCAGTTGCGGCTGGATCTCAAGGACACCCCTGGGCTGTGGTCTCTGTGGGTCGCGTCAGGCAGTGAGTCAGGAGCCACATCGTCTTGAGTCATACAACTCCCTGGTTGGTGTTCAACGCTGTCTCGAGGCGAAAACTGTAACATTTTTTCTTAGACGTTCTTTTCTCCTTACTGTGCACCAATGCACACCTTTCATTTACCAGCTAAACAAGCACAAATTAGAGAGTCAACAGGGTTGCTTCGGAGAGTTAGTGCTGCAGTTTGGCGCCGTCGGGTGTGTTGAGGTGTTCTGTTGAACTAAGTACATTTTCTACCCTAGTCATCAACCTATGTTTAATTGTCTGGTTGCTAAGGAAGTGATTGCATACCAACCCTATAATTTCATACTCATCAATATTCATAAGAGTCAGGGGTCAGACACCTTTGGAATTAGCGGCTCTCATAAATAACCCAAATACTGCATCAGCCAATAGAATACAGGGCAATGACTATTATGCTAGATATACTGCCAGAGAATTGTAGGTTCAAATCTCGGATGGGCAACTACTATTATAGATAATTTGTAAGGCTCTGGACACCTTGCTTGCTTAGTTTAGTTTAGTTTATTAATTTGACCATTTAAAAAAAAAACAAGCACACATAAAACTTAAAAGCCATACATGCACATGAATAAAATCATTGAGGATAACACGCAATAAAGTCTGGGACTTATTTCCATTGTGGTCCTCTTGACACAAGATGGCTAGACAAGATCGAACACAGTATGGCAGTGTGCTTATGTGAGTATCTATCATTGTATCAGCCAGTGAATCTAGTTGGGCTGTGGGCATATCTTTAGCAAGAAAGAAGATAGCGTTTTCTTTCCCTCCACTCTGTGACAATTCTAAGGTCTTTCAGAGCTCAGTGTTTCCTTCACCATCTGCCCCTCATATTCTTTCCGTCCTCCTCTTCTAATTCCTATCCGCTTTGCTACCATTGCTAATCCCCCTCTCTCTGTTCTCTCTTTTACTTTTTCAATAATGCCCTTTCTGTCTTAAAAAAAAGAAAAATCCATTAATTTGTCCTGTTCTTTTAGTCTATCTGCCGTTCTGTTCTCTCCCACTCTTCCCTTCTCAATCCCTCTCTCTCTCTCTCTCTTTCTCTCTCTCTCTTTCTCTCTCTCTCTCTCTCTCTCTCTCTCTCTCTCCCTCTTTCTTGTGTCTGTCCTTGCTTCTGCTCCCAGACACCACTGTCTCTCTTTTCTCCCTCTTTTCCTTGTTTAATCATCTCTCTCCAGCTGCCCGATCTCTTTCCTGTGGCCACCACTGTCTCCTCTCCTCCTTGTATCTACAGCCTCACTCTGTCCGTTCCTCTCTTGACCTTTCCTCCCCTCACCCCCGGGCCTTTCCTTTCAGCCATCTCGTTCGTCTCTCTTATGCGTACACACACACACATGCAGCCCACACATGCAGCACACACACACAGACACACAGACACACACACACACACACACACACACACACACACACACACACACACACACACACAGTGACGGCTTGTCGCTTCAGCAATGTGACGGCACAGGGGTGACACCACGCCCGTCAACCTGACATCTGGCATTTCACAACGGTCCACTAAACCCTGACAACCACTGGAGAGACAGGAGAAAGGGGAAATGGGTGAACACTGTGTAAAAAGAGATACTGGTTGGGCAGTATATAAAAAAAGTATGGGACAAAATTACAGCACAGGCAATAACAATGAAATTGAACTCAGAGAAAATAGGAAATTATGACAAAAGGTCATGTGTGGTACAGTGTGTGCATTTACAGTTGTGTTGGTTAATATACGGATCATTCGGGAAGGTTTCAAACCCTTACCTTTTCCACATTTTGTTACGTTACAGCCTTGTTCCAAAATTGATTAAATAAAACAAATTGATCATCAATCTGCACACAACACCCCATAATGAAAAGGCATAAGTATTCAGACCCTTTTCTATGAGACTCGAAATTGAGCTAAGTTCCATCCTGTTTTCATTGATCATCCTTGAGATGTTTCTACAACTTAAATTAGGGTCCACATGTGATAAATTCAATTGATTGGACATGATTTGGAAAGACACACACCTGTCTATAAAAGGTCCCACAGTTGACAGTGCATGTCAGAGCAAAAACCAAGACATGAGGTCGAAAGAATTGTCCGTAGAGCTCCGAGACACGATTGTGTCGAGGCACAGATCTGGGGCAGGGAACCAAAAACATTCTGCAGCATTGAAAGTCCCCTAGAACACAATGGCCTTGGAACCTCCAAGACTCTTCCTAGAGCTGGCCGCCAGGCTAAACTGAGCAATCGGGGGGAGAAGGACCTACAACCCAATGGTCACTTTGACAGAAATCCATAGGTCCTCTGTGGAGATGGAATAACCTTACAGAAGGACAGCAATCTCTGCAGCACTCCACCAATCAGGCCTTTATGGAAGAGTGGCCAGACGGAAGCCACTCCTCAGTAAAAGGCACATGACAACCTGCTTGGAGTTTGCCAAAAGGCACCTAAAGACCATGAGAAACAAGGTTATCTGGTCTGATGAAACCAAGATTGAACTCTTTGGCCTGAATGCCAAGCATCACATCTGGAAGAAACCTGACACCACCCCTACCGTGAAGCATGGTGGTGGCATTATCATGCTGTGGGGATGTTTTTCAGCAGCAGGGAATGGGAGACTAGTCAGGATTGAGAAAAAGCTCAATGGAACAAAGTACAGAGAGATCCTTGAAGGAAACCTGCCCCAGAGTGCTCAGGACCTCAGACTGGGGCGTAGGTTAACTTTCCAATACGACACTAAGCACACAGCCAAGACAATGCAGGAGTGGCTGCGGGACAAGTCTCTCTGTCCTCGAGTGGCCCAGCCAGAGCCCGGACTTGAACCCGATCGAACCTCTCTGGATAGAGCTAAAAATAGCTGTGCAGTGAAGCTCCCCATTCAACCTGATAGAGCTTGAGAGGATCTGCAAAGAAGAATGGAAAAAACCTGAGGCTGTATTCGCTGCCAAAGGTGCTTCAACAAAAAACTGAGTAGAGGGTCTAAATACTTATGTGAGTGTGATTTTTCAGGTAAAAACCTTTTTACAATTGTACAAACTTCTAAAAACCTGTTTTTTCTTTGTTATTATGGGGTATTGTGTGTAGGTTGATCATTTTTTGGATGAGGGGAAAAAACGATTTCAGAATAAGACTAACGTAACAAAATGTGAAAAAAGGATTTGCGAGAGGGATTTGAATAGTTTCCTAATACACTGTACTTGAAAAATGTTGAATGCAATCTGAAGGGCACTTGACACCTGCATGTTCACGAGTGTATGTATGTGACCACATTTTCCATATATTCCCATACATAGGAACCAATATACACAGGCAGCTAGGAAAGTTAAGGCTAGCTTTTTCAAACAGAAATGTGCATCCTGTAGTACAAACTCAAAAAAGTTCTGGGACACTGTAAAGTCCATGGAGAATAAGAGCACCTCGTCCCAGCTGCCCACTGCACTGAGGCTAGAAAACACTGTCACCACCGATAAATCTACGATAATCGAGAATTTCAAGAAGCATTTCTATGGCTGGTCATGCTTTCCACCTGGCTACCCCTACCCCGGTCAACAGCTCTGCACCCCCCACAGCAACTTACTGAAGCCTCCCCCTCATTCACCCAAATCCAGATAGCTGATGTTCAGAAAGAGCTGCAAAATCTGGACCCCTACAAATCAGCTGGGCTAGACAATATGGACCCTCTCTCTCTAAAATGATCTACCACAATTGTTGCAACCCCTGTACTAGCCTGTTCAACCTCTTTTTCATATCGTCAGAGATCCCTAAAGATTGGAAAGCTGCCGTGGTCATCCCCCTCTTCAAAGGTTGAGCCACCCTAGACCCACACTGTTACAGTCATATATCTATCCTACCCTGCCTTTCTAAAGTCTTTGAAAGCCAAGTTAACAAACAGATCACTGACCATTTCGAATTCCACCGTACCTTCTGCCAGGTCTGCTACAGAGATGGCATGAGGGAGAGGGAAGGAAAGGGGGGATAGGAGGTTGTGGCAGTGGGAAGGGAATGACCCCCTGCAGCAACTTGCCCCCCCCGCTTCTCTTTCACCCAAATCCAAACAGCTGATGTTCTGAAAGAGCTGCAACATCTGGATCCCTACAAATCAGCTGGGCTAGACTATCTGGACCCTCTCTATAATTATCAGCCAAAATTGTTCAACCTCTCTTTCGTATCGCCTGAGGTCCACAAAGATTGGAAAGCTGCTGCGGTCATCCCCCTCTTCAAAGGGGGAGACACTCTACACCCAAACTGTTTTAGAACTATATCCATCCTGCCCTTCTAAAATCTTCGAAAGCCAAGTTAACAAACAGATCACTGACCATTTTGAATCCCACCGTTCCTTCTCCATTATGCAATCTGGCTTCTGAGCTGGTCATGGGTGCACCTCAGCCAGCTCAAGGTCCTAAACGATATCACAACCTCCATCGATAAAAGACAATACTGTGCAGCCGTCTTCATCGACCTTGCCAAGGCTTTCGACTCTGTCAATCAACTCACTCTTATTGGCAGACTCAACAGACTTGGTTTCGCAAATGACTGCCTCGCCTGGTTCACCAACTGCTTCTCAGATAGAGTTCAGGTTGTCAAATCGGAGGACCTGTTGTCCGGACCTCTGCCATGAGGTCGAAAGAATTGTCCGTAGAGCTCCGAGACACGATTGTGTCGAGGCACAGATCTGGGGCAGGGAACCAAAAACATTCTGCAGCATTGAAAGTCCCCTAGAACACAATGGCCTTGGAACCTCCAAGACTCTTCCTAGAGCTGGCCGCCAGGCTAAACTGAGCAATCGGGGGGAGAAGGACCTACAACCCAATGGTCACTTTGACAGAAATCCATAGGTCCTCTGTGGAGATGGAATAACCTTACAGAAGGACAGCAATCTCTGCAGCACTCCACCAATCAGGCCTTTATGGAAGAGTGGCCAGACGGAAGCCACTCCTCAGTAAAAGGCACATGACAACCTGCTTGGAGTTTGCCAAAAGGCACCTAAAGACCATGAGAAACAAGGTTATCTGGTCTGATGAAACCAAGATTGAACTCTTTGGCCTGAATGCCAAGCATCACATCTGGAAGAAACCTGACACCACCCCTACCGTGAAGCATGGTGGTGGCATTATCATGCTGTGGGGATGTTTTTCAGCAGCAGGGAATGGGAGACTAGTCAGGATTGAGAAAAAGCTCAATGGAACAAAGTACAGAGAGATCCTTGAAGGAAACCTGCCCCAGAGTGCTCAGGACCTCAGACTGGGGCGTAGGTTAACTTTCCAATACGACACTAAGCACACAGCCAAGACAATGCAGGAGTGGCTGCGGGACAAGTCTCTCTGTCCTCGAGTGGCCCAGCCAGAGCCCGGACTTGAACCCGATCGAACCTCTCTGGATAGAGCTAAAAATAGCTGTGCAGTGAAGCTCCCCATTCAACCTGATAGAGCTTGAGAGGATCTGCAAAGAAGAATGGAAAAAACCTGAGGCTGTATTCGCTGCCAAAGGTGCTTCAACAAAAAACTGAGTAGAGGGTCTAAATACTTATGTGAGTGTGATTTTTCAGGTAAAAACCTTTTTACAATTGTACAAACTTCTAAAAACCTGTTTTTTCTTTGTTATTATGGGGTATTGTGTGTAGGTTGATCATTTTTTGGATGAGGGGAAAAAACGATTTCAGAATAAGACCAACGTAACAAAATGTGAAAAAAGGATTTGCGAGAGGGATTTGAATAGTTTCCTAATACACTGTACTTGAAAAATGTTGAATGCAATCTGAAGGGCACTTGACACCTGCATGTTCACGAGTGTATGTATGTGACCACATTTTCCATATATTCCCATACATAGGAACCAATATACACAGGCAGCTAGGAAAGTTAAGGCTAGCTTTTTCAAACAGAAATTTGCATCCTGTAGTACAAACTCAAAAAAGTTCTGGGACACTGTAAAGTCCATGGAGAATAAGAGCACCTCGTCCCAGCTGCCCACTGCACTGAGGCTAGAAAACACTGTCACCACCGATAAATCTACGATAATCGAGAATTTCAAGAAGCATTTCTATGGCTGGTCATGCTTTCCACCTGGCTACCCCTACCCCGGTCAACAGCTCTGCACCCCCCACAGCAACTTACTGAAGCCTCCCCCTCATTCACCCAAATCCAGATAGCTGATGTTCAGAAAGAGCTGCAAAATCTGGACCCCTACAAATCAGCTGGGCTAGACAATATGGACCCTCTCTCTCTAAAATGATCTACCACAATTGTTGCAACCCCTGTACTAGCCTGTTCAACCTCTCTTTCATATCGTCAGAGATCCCTAAAGATTGGAAAGCTGCCGTGGTCATCCCCCTCTTCAAAGGTTGAGCCACCCTAGACCCACACTGTTACAGTCATATATCTATCCTACCCTGCCTTTCTAAAGTCTTTGAAAGCCAAGTTAACAAACAGATCACTGACCATTTCGAATTCCACCGTACCTTCTGCCAGGTCTGCTACAGAGATGGCATGAGGGAGAGGGAAGGAAAGGGGGGATAGGAGGTTGTGGCAGTGGGGAGGGAATGACCCCCTGCAGCAACTTGCCCCCCCCGCTTCTCTTTCACCCAAATCCAAACAGCTGATGTTCTGAAAGAGCTGCAACATCTGGATCCCTACAAATCAGCTGGGCTAGACTATCTGGACCCTCTCTATAATTATCAGCCAAAATTGTTCAACCTCTCTTTCGTATCGCCTGAGGTCCACAAAGATTGGAAAGCTGCTGCGGTCATCCCCCTCTTCAAAGGGGGAGACACTCTACACCCAAACTGTTTTAGAACTATATCCATCCTGCCCTTCTAAAATCTTCGAAAGCCAAGTTAACAAACAGATCACTGACCATTTTGAATCCCACCGTTCCTTCTCCATTATGCAATCTGGTTTCTGAGCTGGTCATGGGTGCACCTCAGCCAGCTCAAGGTCCTAAACGATATCACAACCTCCATCGATAAAAGACAATACTGTGCAGCCGTCTTCATCGACCTTGCCAAGGCTTTCGACTCTGTCAATCAACTCACTCTTATTGGCAGACTCAACAGACTTGGTTTCGCAAATGACTGCCTCGCCTGGTTCACCAACTGCTTCTCAGATAGAGTTCAGGTTGTCAAATCGGAGGACCTGTTGTCCGGACCTCTGCCATGAGGTCGAAAGAATTGTCCGTAGAGCTCCGAGACACGATTGTGTCGAGGCACAGATCTGGGGCAGGGAACCAAAAACATTCTGCAGCATTGAAAGTCCCCTAGAACACAATGGCCTTGGAACCTCCAAGACTCTTCCTAGAGCTGGCCGCCAGGCTAAACTGAGCAATCGGGGGGAGAAGGACCTACAACCCAATGGTCACTTTGACAGAAATCCATAGGTCCTCTGTGGAGATGGAATAACCTTACAGAAGGACAGCAATCTCTGCAGCACTCCACCAATCAGGCCTTTATGGAAGAGTGGCCAGACGGAAGCCACTCCTCAGTAAAAGGCACATGACAACCTGCTTGGAGTTTGCCAAAAGGCACCTAAAGACCATGAGAAACAAGGTTATCTGGTCTGATGAAACCAAGATTGAACTCTTTGGCCTGAATGCCAAGCATCACATCTGGAAGAAACCTGACACCACCCCTACCGTGAAGCATGGTGGTGGCATTATCATGCTGTGGGGATGTTTTTCAGCAGCAGGGAATGGGAGACTAGTCAGGATTGAGAAAAAGCTCAATGGAACAAAGTACAGAGAGATCCTTGAAGGAAACCTGCCCCAGAGTGCTCAGGACCTCAGACTGGGGCGTAGGTTAACTTTCCAATACGACACTAAGCACACAGCCAAGACAATGCAGGAGTGGCTGCGGGACAAGTCTCTCTGTCCTCGAGTGGCCCAGCCAGAGCCCGGACTTGAACCCGATCGAACCTCTCTGGATAGAGCTAAAAATAGCTGTGCAGTGAAGCTCCCCATTCAACCTGATAGAGCTTGAGAGGATCTGCAAAGAAGAATGGAAAAAACCTGAGGCTGTATTCGCTGCCAAAGGTGCTTCAACAAAAAACTGAGTAGAGGGTCTAAATACTTATGTGAGTGTGATTTTTCAGGTAAAAACCTTTTTACAATTGTACAAACTTCTAAAAACCTGTTTTTTCTTTGTTATTATGGGGTATTGTGTGTAGGTTGATCATTTTTTGGATGAGGGGAAAAAACGATTTCAGAATAAGACCAACGTAACAAAATGTGAAAAAAGGATTTGCGAGAGGGATTTGAATAGTTTCCTAATACACTGTACTTGAAAAATGTTGAATGCAATCTGAAGGGCACTTGACACCTGCATGTTCACGAGTGTATGTATGTGACCACATTTTCCATATATTCCCATACATAGGAACCAATATACACAGGCAGCTAGGAAAGTTAAGGCTAGCTTTTTCAAACAGAAATTTGCATCCTGTAGTACAAACTCAAAAAAGTTCTGGGACACTGTAAAGTCCATGGAGAATAAGAGCACCTCGTCCCAGCTGCCCACTGCACTGAGGCTAGAAAACACTGTCACCACCGATAAATCTACGATAATCGAGAATTTCAAGAAGCATTTCTATGGCTGGTCATGCTTTCCACCTGGCTACCCCTACCCCGGTCAACAGCTCTGCACCCCCCACAGCAACTTACTGAAGCCTCCCCCTCATTCACCCAAATCCAGATAGCTGATGTTCAGAAAGAGCTGCAAAATCTGGACCCCTACAAATCAGCTGGGCTAGACAATATGGACCCTCTCTCTCTAAAATGATCTACCACAATTGTTGCAACCCCTGTACTAGCCTGTTCAACCTCTCTTTCATATCGTCAGAGATCCCTAAAGATTGGAAAGCTGCCGTGGTCATCCCCCTCTTCAAAGGTTGAGCCACCCTAGACCCACACTGTTACAGTCATATATCTATCCTACCCTGCCTTTCTAAAGTCTTTGAAAGCCAAGTTAACAAACAGATCACTGACCATTTCGAATTCCACCGTACCTTCTGCCAGGTCTGCTACAGAGATGGCATGAGGGAGAGGGAAGGAAAGGGGGGATAGGAGGTTGTGGCAGTGGGGAGGGAATGACCCCCTGCAGCAACTTGCCCCCCCCGCTTCTCTTTCACCCAAATCCAAACAGCTGATGTTCTGAAAGAGCTGCAACATCTGGATCCCTACAAATCAGCTGGGCTAGACTATCTGGACCCTCTCTATAATTATCAGCCAAAATTGTTCAACCTCTCTTTCGTATCGCCTGAGGTCCACAAAGATTGGAAAGCTGCTGCGGTCATCCCCCTCTTCAAAGGGGGAGACACTCTACACCCAAACTGTTTTAGAACTATATCCATCCTGCCCTTCTAAAATCTTCGAAAGCCAAGTTAACAAACAGATCACTGACCATTTTGAATCCCACCGTTCCTTCTCCATTATGCAATCTGGTTTCTGAGCTGGTCATGGGTGCACCTCAGCCAGCTCAAGGTCCTAAACGATATCACAACCTCCATCGATAAAAGACAATACTGTGCAGCCGTCTTCATCGACCTTGCCAAGGCTTTCGACTCTGTCAATCAACTCACTCTTATTGGCAGACTCAACAGACTTGGTTTCGCAAATGACTGCCTCGCCTGGTTCACCAACTGCTTCTCAGATAGAGTTCAGGTTGTCAAATCGGAGGACCTGTTGTCCGGACCTCTGCCATGAGGTCGAAAGAATTGTCCGTAGAGCTCCGAGACACGATTGTGTCGAGGCACAGATCTGGGGCAGGGAACCAAAAACATTCTGCAGCATTGAAAGTCCCCTAGAACACAATGGCCTTGGAACCTCCAAGACTCTTCCTAGAGCTGGCCGCCAGGCTAAACTGAGCAATCGGGGGGAGAAGGACCTACAACCCAATGGTCACTTTGACAGAAATCCATAGGTCCTCTGTGGAGATGGAATAACCTTACAGAAGGACAGCAATCTCTGCAGCACTCCACCAATCAGGCCTTTATGGAAGAGTGGCCAGACGGAAGCCACTCCTCAGTAAAAGGCACATGACAACCTGCTTGGAGTTTGCCAAAAGGCACCTAAAGACCATGAGAAACAAGGTTATCTGGTCTGATGAAACCAAGATTGAACTCTTTGGCCTGAATGCCAAGCATCACATCTGGAAGAAACCTGACACCACCCCTACCGTGAAGCATGGTGGTGGCATTATCGTGCTGTGGGGATGTTTTTCAGCAGCAGGGAATGGGAGACTAGTCAGGATTGAGAAAAAGCTCAATGGAACAAAGTACAGAGAGATCCTTGAAGGAAACCTGCCCCAGAGTGCTCAGGACCTCAGACTGGGGCGTAGGTTAACTTTCCAATACGACACTAAGCACACAGCCAAGACAATGCAGGAGTGGCTGCGGGACAAGTCTCTCTGTCCTCGAGTGGCCCAGCCAGAGCCCGGACTTGAACCCGATCGAACCTCTCTGGATAGAGCTAAAAATAGCTGTGCAGTGAAGCTCCCCATTCAACCTGATAGAGCTTGAGAGGATCTGCAAAGAAGAATGGAAAAAACCTGAGGCTGTATTCGCTGCCAAAGGTGCTTCAACAAAAAACTGAGTAGAGGGTCTAAATACTTATGTGAGTGTGATTTTTCAGGTAAAAACCTTTTTACAATTGTACAAACTTCTAAAAACCTGTTTTTTCTTTGTTATTATGGGGTATTGTGTGTAGGTTGATCATTTTTTGGATGAGGGGAAAAAACGATTTCAGAATAAGACCAACGTAACAAAATGTGAAAAAAGGATTTGCGAGAGGGATTTGAATAGTTTCCTAATACACTGTACTTGAAAAATGTTGAATGCAATCTGAAGGGCACTTGACACCTGCATGTTCACGAGTGTATGTATGTGACCACATTTTCCATATATTCCCATACATAGGAACCAATATACACAGGCAGCTAGGAAAGTTAAGGCTAGCTTTTTCAAACAGAAATTTGCATCCTGTAGTACAAACTCAAAAAAGTTCTGGGACACTGTAAAGTCCATGGAGAATAAGAGCACCTCGTCCCAGCTGCCCACTGCACTGAGGCTAGAAAACACTGTCACCACCGATAAATCTACGATAATCGAGAATTTCAAGAAGCATTTCTATGGCTGGTCATGCTTTCCACCTGGCTACCCCTACCCCGGTCAACAGCTCTGCACCCCCCACAGCAACTTACTGAAGCCTCCCCCTCATTCACCCAAATCCAGATAGCTGATGTTCAGAAAGAGCTGCAAAATCTGGACCCCTACAAATCAGCTGGGCTAGACAATATGGACCCTCTCTCTCTAAAATGATCTACCACAATTGTTGCAACCCCTGTACTAGCCTGTTCAACCTCTCTTTCATATCGTCAGAGATCCCTAAAGATTGGAAAGCTGCCGTGGTCATCCCCCTCTTCAAAGGTTGAGCCACCCTAGACCCACACTGTTACAGTCATATATCTATCCTACCCTGCCTTTCTAAAGTCTTTGAAAGCCAAGTTAACAAACAGATCACTGACCATTTCGAATTCCACCGTACCTTCTGCCAGGTCTGCTACAGAGATGGCATGAGGGAGAGGGAAGGAAAGGGGGGATAGGAGGTTGTGGCAGTGGGGAGGGAATGACCCCCTGCAGCAACTTGCCCCCCCCGCTTCTCTTTCACCCAAATCCAAACAGCTGATGTTCTGAAAGAGCTGCAACATCTGGATCCCTACAAATCAGCTGGGCTAGACTATCTGGACCCTCTCTATAATTATCAGCCAAAATTGTTCAACCTCTCTTTCGTATCACCTGAGGTCCACAAAGATTGGAAAGCTGCTGCGGTCATCCCCCTCTTCAAAGGGGGAGACACTCTACACCCAAACTGTTTTAGAACTATATCCATCCTGCCCTTCTAAAATCTTCGAAAGCCAAGTTAACAAACAGATCACTGACCATTTTGAATCCCACCGTTCCTTCTCCATTATGCAATCTGGTTTCTGAGCTGGTCATGGGTGCACCTCAGCCAGCTCAAGGTCCTAAACGATATCACAACCTCCATCGATAAAAGACAATACTGTGCAGCCGTCTTCATCGACCTTGCCAAGGCTTTCGACTCTGTCAATCAACTCACTCTTATTGGCAGACTCAACAGACTTGGTTTCGCAAATGACTGCCTCGCCTGGTTCACCAACTGCTTCTCAGATAGAGTTCAGGTTGTCAAATCGGAGGACCTGTTGTCCGGACCTCTGCCAGTCTCTATGGGGGTGCCACAGAGTTCAAATCTCGGGCCGACTCTATTCTCTTTACACATCAATGATGTCGCTCTTGCTGCTGGTGATTCTCTGATCCACCTCTATGCAGATGACACCATTCTGTATACTTCTGGCCCTTCTTTGGACACTGTGTTGGCAAAGCTCCAGACGAGTTTCAATGCTATACAACACTCCTTCCGTGGCCTCCAACTGCTTTTAAATGCTAGTAAAACTAAATGCATGCTCTTCAACCGATCGCTGCCTGCACCTGCCCGCCTGTCCAATCTCACTACTCTAGACGGTTCTGACTTCGAATATGTGGACAACTACAAATACCTAGGTGTCTGGTTAGACTGTAAACTCTCCTTCCAGACTCACATTAAGCATCTCCAATCCAAAATCACATCTAGACCGGCTTCCTATTTTGCAACAAAGCATCCTTCACTCTTGCTGCCAAACATACCCTCGTAGAACTGACTATCCTACCGATCCTTGACTTCGGCAATGTCATTTACGCAATAGCCTCCAACACTCTATACAGCAAATTGAATGTAGTCTATCACAGTGCTCTCCATTTTGTCACCAAAGTCCCATATACCACCCACCACTGCAACCTGTATGCCGTCGTTGGCTAGCCCTCGCTTCATATTCATCGCCAAACCCACTGGCTTCAGGTCATCTATAAGTCTTTGATAGTTAAAGGCCCTCCTTATCTCATCTCACTGGTCACCATAGCAGCACCCACCCGTAGCACCTCCTTTGGCCGTCTTTCCTTCCAGTTCTCTGCTGGCAATGACTGGAACGAATTGCAAAAATCATTGAAGCTGGAGGCTTATATCTCCCTCACTGATTTTAAGCATAAGCTGTCAGAGCAGCTTACCGATCATTGCACCTGTACACAGCCCATCTGTAAATAGCCCACCCAACTACCTCATCCCCATATTGTTATTTATTTTTTTGCTCCTTAGCACCCCAGTATCTCTACTTGCACATTCATCTTCTGCACATCTATCACTCCAGTCTTAATGCTATTTGTAATTATTTCACCACTATGGCCTATTTATTGCTTTACCTCCCTAATCTTACTACATTTGCACACACTGTATATAGATTTGTCTATTGTGTTATTGACCTTACGTTAGTTTATCCCATGTGGAACTCTGTTTGTGTCACACTGCTTTGCTTTATCTTGGCCAGGTCTGTTGTAAATGAGAACTTGTTCTCAACTGGCCTACCTGGTGAAATAAAGGTGAAATAAAAAAATGTAATACAAATTTGAGCTTTATATACCATTTCCAAGGTTGTTGTTCTTTACACTGCAGTTGGGGAAACATGGCAAAGTTATGCTTAGAAACTTGTTATTCTCCCTTGAATGTGTTTCACACTTGATCAAGATATTTTTTTTAGTACACCCATTCAGCATTGTTCACACCCTCTTCAGCCTTAGTCCATCTATCTCTTTAAGCTGTTTTAAAGTAGTGTTGTTAACAAGTGGTGAAAGTAGTAGACTACAATAAGGAACATCTCCAGGTAAAAAATACATTTAATCTAGTCCTTGCTCTATGTCCTAACATGTTGTTCTTCACATTGTCTCTAGTAAACACACTATATATCAAATCAAACCAAACCATATCAACGTTTATATGTCACGTGCACAGGACACAACATGTGTAAACAGTACAGTGAAAAGCTCTTTCTCAACAGTGCCGTATTCATTTGTCAAAAGAAAGGTATCAATATATAAAAAAAATAGAAGATAAAGTGTCAATGCCAGTTGAGAAAGAACAAAATGTACAAGAAAAATATAAATAATGATATCAGTGATACTGGGGATAGATGAGGTAGATATGCATACAATCAGGGGTAAACTTAGCAGCAGGATACATGTAAATAGTAGCAGCAACATAGTGGTTGTGTGCGTGTGTGTGCGTGTGTGTGTGTGTGAATGTTTCTGTGTGTGTGTGTGAGTGTGTATGTTTCTGTGTGTGTGTGGGTGTGTGAGTGTGAATGTTTCTGAGTGTGTGTGTGTGTGTGTGTATCAGTGTTAGGAGAGAGTGGTGTACATGTGCATAAAGACAGTGCAGACAATCCAAGGGTGCAGGTGAACAGCCATTGAGAGACAGCCAAAGTTGCCTGGGAGCCTGTTGGCGGTAGCAACAAGAACAGTCTATGGCTGGGGTGGTTGGAGTCTGATGTTGAGGGCCTTCCTCCTTGTGTAAATGTGACCGACCACGTGAATTCAGTCCTACTGTATGTAGCAACATTTGAAATTCTGTTTTTAACATTGGATAAAAGTAGAGAACTATAAAATGTATATCATACACCACAGTTGATGAACAATGGGAAAGTAATTCTGCTTTGAAAGTTAATCAAATAATGTAACCCTATTTTTTTTTTTTCAATGGCCCTTGAATTTTTTGGTACAACTACCGGAGAGCTCTTCTTTGTCTATAACCCCTTCAGCTTGGTTCACACCCTCTTAAGGCTTATCCCCACCCATCTCTTTAAGGGTTCACATGTGAGGCCATACGCTAAACGACCAAAGATTTCAAGACTACAGTTGTTGTAGTGACATCATGTCATCCAACATGAAACTTGTTGATATGAAAAAGTATAAACACAAAAACAACAGGCTGCCTGGTGGTCCAAAATAGCATAACTGGTGCATTTTAACACAAACAAACCCATCTGTTTAAAAATGAATATTTAAAGCAACTTCCTTAACAATGTTTTGGTTAGTTTCTAGCTCTTTAGCTAGCTAGCTAGCTAACTTAACATTAGCTGGCTGTCCAGTTCAAATAATGACCATATCATAGCTGACAACGTCTTAACTTTAGCTAATATTTATATATTATTACAGGAAAATAAACTCACAACAAGATCATGATTTAGGAGTTAATGGCAAGCTAATTATACAGAAAATAGCTTACGGTTGTTAGTGTGCCGAAATAGAAGTAGGGTATTCTAATGGAGACACTGTCTCGTTGGCCTAACATTATATCCTAATTTGACTTTGGTGCAGGTCATGTTGTTCTTCACATTACCGTCTCAGGTAAACACACACTATATCAAATAAAATCAAAGTTTCTTTGTCATATGCACAGGATACAGAAGGTGTGAACAGTACAGTGAAATGGTTACTTGCATAGTGGAGTCTTTTGATTAGACATGTAACTAGCTAGCTAGTTACAAAATGAACCATAATCCCAATTGATAACATTTCTACCATGCATGAAGCTGCAGGTAACTCCATTTAACCAACTAGGTTCAATGTTAGCTACCTAGCTAACATTTGGCTATAACTAGCAATGCAAATCGCTTCCTGTCTTTTTCCGTGGCTAGGCTAGTAACTTCCAACTAGGCTGGTAATTCAACTATTTCATTCGTATTTACAGATTGCATACAAGTTTGTTATTAAGGCACAGGAACGTGCACATGTTCCAGCAGGCATTTCTCCCAAAATTGCATTTTGATAAAAAATAAATGTTTACGTTCAAATGCCTCTCCTGTGAAGTAGTAACACGCGACATACGTATGCCTAGTTTCCTGAAATGAGTCACAAATGTCCTCGATTACTGGGAATTCGCCCCCAGGGACGAGGGAGTATAAATTCAGAGAGCCTGTTTCTGTCCTGCCCTCAAATTTGGTGCAGGGCATGTGATGTCCATGGCCTCTTTGTCGCGAAACTCCCTGAACCTCTCCAAAATATATGTTTGTTGAGTTGTGTCCAGTCCAGGTGGTGCTTGTACAGGCATAGCATCTCTGGGAGGAAGGATATCAGCGTTGCAAAGCATCTGAAACCTGGTCCCAACTGAGTCTGGACGCTCCTTGGTGACAACAACACAAGACTTCAGAGCATGTTAAACAAGAAAATAGACCAAAAATAGGCAAGACATTAAAAACTTTCATACCTGCTAAAACGTCAATTCACCTCCAAGTTTATATAATAAGAGTAAGCTCGTACAATGCAATGACAATTACCTGAAATGCTGGTATGGCTTGATCTGTGCCAGTGGCCTGAAGTATGGAGTCAGGTGTTCTTGCCAGCCATAGCTTTCCACCAGCTGTGTACGGTCCTTCAGTTCAACTAGCTGTGGGATGCTGACCCGTCACAGTGCTGCCCTTCACCACACCAGCATTCTCTGACAAGGTGTTCACTCTGGTCTTTCTGAAGGTCTGGTATGGCTTGGTATGGCCTGCGATCAGGAAGGGAAGTTCCAGACTGTGGTGGAGCTTGTGAATGGTCTGCCAGGCGCAATACCAGAGCACAAACCTGTTCTTGTTTTGGCCACTGCAGTTTTCACAATCCAGGTCCACACGTGTTTCCCCTTCTCCATAGTTTGCAAATAAACGGTGCACATAGTTGACTGCGCTGTTGCATTTGGTGGATGACATGCCGCCATCAATCAAGTAGTTAACTTGTTGTGGTATTCCTTCACAGCAGGCACCAAACAAGCCTCACTTGCGAGGAATTAAAAAGTATAATGGACCTGGCTGCATAGGGTCAGAAGGATACTACACATGCAAAAATGTATAAACAAAAAGAAAAATACATTTTAATTGATTGTCACATCTCTGTCAGTCTGTCTACAAAGGTCAGTGCAAAATTTTTTGGGGGTTGTTAGGGAAGATTCAGAATTTGTTGGTAACATATGTAAGATGTTTTTATATTCATCAAATGTGTGTAAGTTACTTCTCATCAGAATGGTATTTGTGTATAATACTGTGGCGAGGTTGCAGTTATCTGTTCTATGTCAAGACTAAGTTGCATGGGCCGCTGAGAGGGGAGAGGTCAAAGTGTCATCATGTGTAAACATATATTTTACTCCCTACCTTTCCCAGTGGGGAAAGGAGGGTGGCAGTGTCTGGAATCATTCTATGCTCCCTCTAATGTTGTTTTTATCTTAACCTATAGCCTCACTCTCCTCTCCGTGAGTTTGTATTTAGAGTTTGTTGTATCTAAATGACAATTTGATATATGCCTGTTGATTTGGAGGATTGGTTTATGGTTCTGGGGTTTGGGAAAGGAGACAAAGCTGAACGATGAATTATGTCTATGCTGTCTGACTATGTGTGATCTTTGCTATAAAGGATCCCATTTTGCCATTGTGTGGGGACTCTCAACTTTTCATTAGAGATACTGAACTGTTGAAAGTCAAAATGCTATAGAGCTGATATAATTAAAGATGGACTTTTATAACTAACTCTGACTTGTGTGTGTGGTTTGCTCCCATGATTTGGTAAATAGAGGAAATTTCCACGACAGGGTATCTGTACTTTACTATTTATATTTTTGACAACTTTTACTTTAACTACATTCCTGAAGTAAATAATGTACTTTTTACTCCATACGTTACATTTCGAATGCTTAGTGGGACTGGAAAATGGTCCAATTCCCGCATTTATCAACAGAACATCCCTGGTAATCCCTACTTGGCATTTCTATTTATTACTATCCCCATTAGCCACTGCAAAAGCATCAGCTACCCTTCCTGGGGTCCATATGAAACATGACATAATACGTAGTATAGAAGATTATTAGTCAAGGACTGAAATACATACATGTAAAGCATCACACATAGCCTAGGTCTAATACATGGTACAGTGCAAATTACAATACAAGATACATTATATAAAATGGCTGTGTCTCTTCACAGTACCCTTTGGTACAATAAGGTGCTATTTATCCGTTTTTATTGGTAGCTTTGTAATGGAGACGCTGTGAGTCGAGAAGCAGGTGCAGGTGAAACATTTAATAAAACAACAAACGGGCCTCCCGGGTGGCCCAGTGGTCTAGGGCACTGCATCGCAGCACTAGCTGTGCCACCAGAGACTGTGCCACCCAGGCTCTGTCGCAGCCGGCCGCGACCAGGAGGTCGGCCTAGCATCATCCAGGTTAGGGAGGGTTTGGCCGGTAGGGATATCCTTGTCTCATCGCGCACCAGCGACTCCTGTGGCGGGCCGGGCGCAGTGCACGCTAACCAAGGTCACCAGGTGCACAGCGTTTCCTCCGACACATTGGTGTGGCTGGCTTCCGGGTTGGATGCGCGCTGTGTTAAGAAGCAGTGCGGCTTGGTTGGGTTGGGTTGTGTTTCGGAGGACGCATGGCTTTCGACCTTCGTCTCTCCCGAGCCTGTACGGGAGTTGTAGCGATGAGACAAGATAGTAATTACTAACAATTGGATACCACAAAATTGGGGAGAAAAGGGGGCAAAATGTATTATAAAAAAATGTAATAATAATTAAACAACAAACATGAAACAACACATAACAGTGGCATTTATGCATGAACACAGGAACTATATTGACTGAGGAAGGAACCCAAGGGAGTGACAGATATAGAGGAGGTAATCAGGAAGTCCAGGTGAGTATCACGATGATCTGCAGGTGCACGTAATGATGATGCCAGGTGTACGTAATGATGGATCCCAGGACCAGTGGTTAGTATTCCGGCGACGTCAAACGCCGGAGGGGAGGAGCAGGAGTAGACGTGACAAGCTTGAGTTACCTGGGGTGATAGAGAGTGCCATGTAGTCATGAATCTATTTAATACTGTGCCTTTCCCAGCCTATGTTCTGGACCTGGGGACTGAAGAGACCTGTGGTTGCATGTCTTATGTTGTACCAATGAATGTCTGAACTCCGTGCCAGCTGCTTGAACAGACAGTTCAGTATTTTAAACACATCAATACCCTGCACAAAGACCAATAGTAATGCAGTCAAACTCTCCTCAACTTTTTTTTTTTTTTTTTTCAACAAAGACCAATAGTAATGCAGTCAAACTCTCCTCAACTTTTAGCCAGGAGAGACATGCATGTTAGTGACACTTTCCCTCTATGTACATCTAAATGCAATATGCGCTGCTTTGTTCTGGACCAACTGCAACTGACCTATGTCCTTCTCTGCCGCACATGACCACACAGCAGGGCAGTAGTCCAGGTGCGACAAAACTAGGGCCTGTAAGACTTGTCTGGTCGACTGAGATGTCAAGAAGGCAGAGCAATGTCCAATCATGGACAGACGTCTTCCCATTTTAGCAACCATTGAGTCTGCATGTTTTGACCATGAAAGCTTGCTATACAGGGTTAGACCCAGCAGTTTAGTCTCCTTAACTTGCTCAAAAGCCACATTATTCAATAATAGATCTAAACGAGGTTGAGCGGATTATGTGTCCAAAACAGTATGCTTTTTGAGATATTTAGCACCAGCCTATTGCTAGATATCCATTCTAAAACTGTCTGGAGCTCTATGTTATTTTACTGCTGCAGCCGACATGTATACTGCTTTGTCGTCAGCCTACACACAGGTCAAATCAAGTCAAAAATCAAATGTTATTTGTCACACGCCAAATACAACAGGTGAATACAACACGCAGAATACAACAAATGCCCTTAACCAACAATGCAGTTTTAAGAAAAAATAAGTGTTAAGAATGTATTTACAAAATAAACTGAAGTAAACAACAAATAAATAACGAAAAACGTTAATAGATGAACACTCTCTTTGTAAACAATGTGGTCTACAGCTTATCATGAGATGCTCTACCTCCGGTGAGCAAAACCTTGAGACTTCATTAAAAGGAGATTTTGTGCACTTTCTGACTAAATTAGATATGATTTATGATGTTAGCTGGTGTTAGTTACCAAGTAGCTAGCAAACAGTAGGCTTTATTTTGCAATGCAAATGGATTTCTGACTAAATGAGATACGATTTATAACGTTAGCTGGCATGGATACCAAATAACTAACATTAGTTAGCTAGCTAGGTTTAATGTTGGCTAGCTAACATTGCTGTAACTTAGAGAACAGTCTATGACTTGACTTGGGTGGCTGGAGTCTTTGAAAATGTTGAGGGCCTTCCTCTGACACCACCTGGTATAGAGGTCCTGGATGGCAGGGAGCTTGGCCGCATGCACTACCCACTGTCATCAAATCAAATAAAAATGTATTTGTCACATACACATGGTTAGCAGATGTTATTGCGAGTGTAGCGAAACTCTGCAATGTCTGGCAACGATACTAGGCTCATAATTTAAAAAAAATGTATTCATATTTGTAGATCACCTATTGGTTTGTAATTAAGCATCATGAAAGTTCACATGTACAATAATACATTTCTGAAAAAAAGTAGCATTTTTTGTTGTTATTGAAGAAAGTCCGTCTTGCGCCTCACTTGAGAGATCCAGACACATATGGGCATACATCTACACAATACATCTCCTGTCTTATATAAGACATGATATCGTCAAGGGATGGAAATCTCACTGAACGCTCAACTGATGAAAACAATAACTAATGTATAAAGAAGTTATGGCTAGGGGCTAAATACAAAAAATTGAAATTCATTTAGTTTTTTGATGCAGGACTTACCTACTGTATCTTTCCCAAAATCCACAAATTTTTTCAGAAATGCTGGTTGGAATATTCCTAAAACCAAGAGTGAATATACAGAAAAATCTGTGAAACCGCCAACCCAGTATTTCTGGAAAACCAGGGAATGTGGGGAAAATCACTGCCATTTCGCAACCCAACATCACATGATCTAAATAGGATTTCAGGCAAATGACAGGACAACCTATCATGACTGTGCATTTGTATTGTTATTCTGAATTCATCCTTTAGTAATTTCAGGGGTGTCTGCACTTAGGGTCCTTTTTTTAATCATGAACATCACATCAGGCGGCTCGTTGTGCTGCATGCTCACAATTGATTTGGCATGGCTTGAAATACATTCCTTCTTTTATTGTCATATAAGAACACATAAGAACACCACCAAAAATAAAGCGAGAGATAAAATAAGGGAACTAACCTCACCTGAGCCGTGCGTGTCTGTGTGTGAGAACATGAAGAGGTTTTTATCCGTGCAGATCTGTCTGTGACTGGGAAATGCCGACAGGCAACAGGTTGCCCGTAGAGGGAGGGAGCGGTCCTTATCAGGACCCTTGCACTGGGGATGTTTTTCTTAATTTATTTCCACCAGATAGGGAGATCAAGAGTGGCATTTCCATCAGGTGTTATAGGCGTGAAAGTGTGTGCTAGGTTTTGTGTATACTGTGTGTGTGAACATGCATGCCTGTGTGTATGCATTTGTGTGTGTAACCCCCTCACCACAAGGCTCGGGTGAACCAGCATGGGAATTATGGTGAAAATTACATCTCAGTAGGGCTGACACAATTACCGTATATCTGTGTAACCAATGTTTATGGATGAAGACTGTCGTTTTGCTATGCCAACGGTTATTACGGAGACCGCAGTCATTTGGATGGCCTATTACCATCATCCAAAATTTCATGACCATCACAGCCCTACATCTCAGTAAATGAACTTGAATGATATTGATTCACTCTAGGAAAAACGAGAGGGATATTACTAATAGATATATAAAGGCTTAGGTTACTGTTTTCAGACTGTTCTCCCAGCCCATGCAATAACAATGACTTAAGGAAAATACAACACACGGAATGCAATTTGACTAAAATGTATTAATAGTATAGTGATCTCTAACATAACACAATCACAATTTAAAGTAATACAAATCAAACCTTGTGTACTCTTAAAACTCAGTCTTGCAAACTAATGTTGGCACGTGTTGGGAGCGCAACTAAGACGAATGACTCAGCAATGAATGGGAACCCAATGTTACTCAAGCAGCAAGATTAAGCAAGATTCACAGATGAAAAAAGTGTAAACTCTCTTCTCCTTCCATCTCGAGCAGCATCACGAGCCTGAGAGCCCCAAAAGTCCTGTGCAAAGTAAACCCAGAGTTCACACGATTTTCCCGAAGCAAGGCTTCTCATTGGCTAAACAAAAGCAGGTTACTGCAATTTACACGAACTCAAAAGGTCAAACAAATTAACTGGACAGTACATTATAGAATTCCACCAAACAGTGATTTCCAAATGATTGACATATATTTTCTTTGAAGTTTCCACATGAAAGAAACACATTTGATTGATGGAAGGTAATTCCAAAATATGCTCAACAAAATATGCTCAACAGTGTTTCTAATACATGCAAGCTGGGCTAACTCCGTTGTGTGCTACTGTGTGTGTGTGTGTGTGTGTGTGTGTGTGTGTGTGTGTGTGTGTGTGAGCTCCACCGAAGCAGGTGAATGTAAAGGAGTGGGCGGGCTGTTTCTAAAATGTGCTAACAACTCTATTTGATTTCTTATTAATACATTTACAACGCATTGTCATGGAAATTATAACCATGAAGAAAGAGAGACTGCAGAGTCTTCCAAACAACTTATTTTATTATAAGAATTTCAATTTTGGAACAACAGTAACTCAAAAGATGCAGAGTTAAGAGCCCAACAAACAAGAGTTGGGTCTCAGCCTTTATAGGATAATACACACCTCTATGTGGTCTATGTGGCAGTTTAGAAGGTGTGTGAGATCATGGTGGGAACATAGCGTACAAACAAGTGATAACGACAGTATTGTTAGTATCTAGCTACTGCTGCTAGATAGACTAATGTAATGTTGTTTAGAAAAGAAATGCGTGTCAGCTAAGCTAACAGCAGCTACATTCTTTATGATGGCAGCCATGTTTGTTTACGTTTGACAAGCAAAAACTCCCTATTCCCAGAATGCCATCATAAAACGCAAATAAACTAAGTCAAAGATGGCTGCGCTCATTGCCTGAAAAATATGAACTTAGTTCAGTTCACCTCACAGACCATCACATCAAGTACAAGCCTACTGCCTAGACTAACTGTAGCGCAAAAGCTAAACAGGGATGAAACTATTTTAGGGGGGTTTGTGGGGGGGGGGGGGGTTATTTTAATTTGTGTGTGGTTTTCAAATCTGTGGGGTGTAGAAATGGGGGAAGGTATCGTGGGGGGATATGATGCAGGAAATACTCCTATAATGGCAAACACAACGAGAAGGTTATACGATAAATACAAATGAACCCCCTGAAAGGGGGGGTGGTCTGAGCTGGCAACACCGAGATAATTTTTTTGAACGGTCATCTAACTCGGAATTTCAACTCGGGAAATCGTGCGTCTTTCTAGAGCTCAGACTTTCTGAGGTGAAGATCATTGACGTCATGATTTTAACTAGTATTTTTCCGAGTTCACAGGTGTCTTGAAAGCACCATAAGTCAGTCGAGTGAACTATCCCTTGTTATAACATCTTTGGTCTGACAGACGCTTATGTGACAAACAGAACGCATTGTATGATGTCAACAAACATGGTGACACATATAGCCGGCAAATTGCTTAGCATTAATTCATCATAATAAGTACAATAATCAATTTATTTTTTTATTTTTTTATTTTTTTAACACACATCATGTGTCCATTACAATCTAAGCAAGAATCGGAATGCATGATTTGTCACCAGTACTTGAAAACATGAAATGACAGCAGAAAATACAGAAAATGAGCCACTTACCTTGATAGGAATGCACACATGTCCAAAGTCTAATTTGTTAGACAAACAATCATGAAGGCAATGCAGGCGCCAGCCAAAAAATATGCTCGGGAAAAACATTTGTGCAAGTCCTGTTCTGCACAATGTCTTCATACTTGATCTGGGAAAACACTAGGGAAGTGCTTGGGCTCACATGAAGAGAAGTTTGTCCACTCAGTGAAACCGCAAACATAAATTGTCCCAAGAGTGAAATGGGCTACCCCAAATGCAAAATAATGAGGAGGCGGAACACACCTCAATTCAAACTGTTGTTAGAAAGTGAAACTAGTTTGAAAATAATTTGAAATTGACAAGTTGAAACAGCCTATTGATAATTAGCAGGCAGCGTGCCTTGGTTTGATGGCAGTGCGGGGTACTGTTGCGTAACAATCACATTTTGGAACAGTGAGATAAGTTGGGTTATGTTCTTGAAGGGCTACCTCTGCGTTCTGACATCACGCGCATGAAAAAACGCACTCAGGGGCAACTGTTAGAGATATTTAGAACTCACCTGTGAAAAGGTTAAGGCTTATACAGCGCATATGCTAATACAAAATTACAAGTAAGCATTCATTCATCATGTAAGCCAATTTTGTTATAATCTAAGCAACACTTCAACCAAGCAAAATATAAAGCATTGTAGGAGAGGGCTTTCATACACTTGTACCTTATCTTTGTAAATGGCTTCCATTGAGCCACTGCGTTTATTTATTTTTTCACATGGTGCAAAACATTAAGGGAATCATTTAAAACAGTTACAAATAATTTAACAGTTACAAGGAGTATATTCTTCGTCTGTACAAAGAGGACAATTGTCACGTTGACATTGTCCACATTGCTAAGGCTCATCATGGTGAAAATGACCCTAATGAAACTCCTTAGAACACAATTTACATAATACTTTCTGTGAGCATGGCCTACAGACCAGGTGTGCCATCATCTCGAAATTGTCATTCCGATGCTCTTAATTAGCATCGTCTTCATCAGACATGTAATCAGGCATGGAAAACAATTCTGGGGGTAAGTCTCTGGTGCCTCATCTTCAGTGGTAAGGCTCCCGAGTGGCGCAGCAGTCTAAGGCACTGGGTCTCAGTGCAAGAGGTGTTACAACAGTTCCCGATTTGATTCCAGGCTGTATCACATCTGGCTGTGATTGGGAGTCCCATAGGTCAGCACACAATTGGCCCAGCGTTGTCCGGGTTTGGTCGGGGGAGGCCGTCACTGTAAATAAGAACTTATTCTTAACCGACTTGCCTAATTAAATAAAGGTTACACATACATACATTACATTACATACAGACATACACTTTAAAGTAATGGGATAGTAAGGACAGTGTCAACTGCTTTGCTACATAGTTTCCTAATACAAGCAATGATAAGTAGTACAGCAAAAAGGATTACTAGGCCATAGATGAGCCAATGGAAAACTGTTGCTCCCCATGCCCCAAACAGTGAAGTCAGCCACAAAAAAGGCCAGCTACCTTCTCCAGCCTCTCCTTCCATTAACGTGCCCCTTAGCTTGTCTGCTTGTTCTATGGCAGTAGAGATTTCCTGTAGAGTCTGGAATGAAAGCTCCCACTAGAGCACAGAGGCTGCACTATTTTGCAAAGTCATTTACCAATTCTGTTTCATTTCTGCAGATGTAGCTCTAAATCCAAGCATGCTTGCATTAAGATATCCTTCAAGAACACAACCCAGCCTATCTATTTCATGAGCATTTTCATTGGCCCCGTACCAGGGCAAAAGTCCCTCCAGAGGTTGTCCCGTGGGGTTGATCACCTAAGGCCTAGAGTAACTGAGTTGGGTTTGCTCAAACTTCTTCTTCTCCTTTGAGACCAGTTTTGTTGCAGAGTTTGAATTATCATGAGGGAGGTGTTAAATCTCACTAGGGTTAGCATCGTGACCAGCCAGGAGGAGTCTAGGCCACACATTTGTTCTGCAGAGCCAATATGTGTTCATAAAGGACTTTAAACCTAAGTGATAGGGAAGGACTTAACCTGCCCATTTCTCATGGTGATATTAAAGGCAATAACATCCGCGGGGTTAGACCAATGCCAATAATTTTGACAGTGATACTGACCTATCCGCCAAAGGTATGGTGTATCAGTAACATTACGACTCACTGTGGATGAGGCGAGGATGGATCTGCAACGATTAACAGCACTGGGCAAGAGCCCTTTCGGGTAGTTACACCTGAAAACAGATTGTAACACATGGTTGTACATTTTAAACTTTCTCCCTCACTACTTGTATCATTAGCTTCTATACCGGTGTTAGCTAGCCTGCCAGGTTAGTGGACTCTGCCACTGGTACAGTCAGTGTAGTCAGCTCACCTAACACCATTGAGATCATGTCTATGCCTCGATCTAGGTTGAGCATAACTAAACATGGCAGTGTTCGCCTTATCAATCTCACTGGAATAAAGACCTCCTTCATTCCTGTCATTATTGAAAGATATTGTGATATCTCACATCTCAAAATAGTGCTACTTAATGTTAGATCCCTCACTTCCAAGGCAGTTATAGACAATGAACTAATCACTGATCATAATCTTGATGTGATTTACTTGACTCAAACATGGCTCAAGCCTGATTAATTTACTGTGTTAAATGAGGCCTCTCCCCGCGCATCCCACAAAGGCGGAGGTGTTATTAACATTTACGATAGCAAATTTCAATTTTCAATGACTGCATTTTTGTCTTTTGGGCTTCTAGTCATGAAATCTATGCAGTCTACTCAATCACTTTTTATAGTTACTGTTTACAGGCCTTCTGGGCCATATACAGCATTCCTCACTGAGTTCCCTGAATTCCTATCAGGACCTTGTAGTCCTGGCAGATAACATTCCATTTTGTTATCATTTTAATATTCACATGGAAAAATCCACAGTCCCACTCCAAAAGGCTTTCGGAGCAATCATCAACTCAGTGGGTTTTGTCCAACGTCTCTCCGGACCTACTCACTGCCACAGTCATACTCTGGACCTAGTTTTGTCCTATGGAATAACAATTGTGGATCTTAATGTTTTCCTTATAATCCTGGACTATCGGATAACCAATTTATTACATTTGCAATCACAACAAATAATGTGCTTAGACCCCAACCAAGGATCATCAAAATCCGTGCTACAAATTCTCCGACAACCCAAAGGTTCATAGTTGCACCCCTAAAAACAAAAAACATTTGTCATAAGAAGCTGGTATACAGAAAATACCCGAGCCCTGAAGCAAGCTTCCAGAAAATTGGAACGGAAATGGCGCTTCACCAAACTGGAAGTCTTCCGACTAGCTTGGAAAGACAGTACCGTACAATATCAAAGTGCCCTCACTGTCGCTCGATTATCCTATTTTTCCAACTTAATTGTGGAGAATAAGAACAATCCCAAATGTATTTTTGATACTGTCGCAAAGCTAACTAAATCATATTACTCCAGTGCTAGCATCTCTACACTGGCTTCCTGTAAAGGCTAGGGCTGATTTAAAGGTTTTACTGCTAACCTACAAAGCATTACATGGGCTTGCTCATACCTATCTCTCCGATTTGGTCCTGCCGTACATACCTACACGTACTCTACGGTCACAGGCTTCTTTATTGGCAGGCTTCTTTATTGTCCCTAGAAATTCTAAGCAAACAGCCGGAGGCAGGGCTTTCTCCTATAGAGCTCAATTTTTATGGAATGGTCTGCTGATCCATGTGAGACGCATACTTTGTCTCAACCTTTAAGTCTTTATTGAAGACACATCTCTTCAGTAGGTCAAATGATTGAGTGTGAGTGAAGGTGAACGGAAAGGCACTGGAGCAACGAACCGCCCTTGCTGACTCTGCCTGGCCGGTTTGCCTCTCTCCACCAGGATTCTCTGCCTCTAACCCTATTACGGG
The DNA here is from genome assembly GCF_013265735.2 of Oncorhynchus mykiss. Classification (NCBI taxonomy): domain Eukaryota; kingdom Metazoa; phylum Chordata; class Actinopteri; order Salmoniformes; family Salmonidae; genus Oncorhynchus; species Oncorhynchus mykiss. The sequence goes on along the minus strand of NC_048573.1, from coordinate 26,960,049 downwards.
GGCTTACTGACGCTCTTCCATCCTGTCTCTAGGAGGGGTGCGTCACTTGAGTGGGTTGAGTGGAACGTGATCTTCCTGCCCGGGTTTGGCTCCCTCCCTCGGGTTCTTGCCGTAGGGGAGATCTTTGTGGGCAATGCTCAGCCTTGTTTCAGGGTAGTAAGTTGGTGGTTTGAAGATATCCCTCTAGTGGCGTGGGAGCTGTGCTTTGGCAAAATGAGTGGGGTTATATCCTGCCTGGTTGGCCCTGTCTGGGGGTATCAGACTGTCTCGGCCTCCAATATTTATGCTGCAATAGTTTGTGTTAGGGGGCTAGGGTCAGTCTGTTTTGTCTGGAGTATTTCTCCTATTGTATCTGGTGTCCTGGGTGAATTTAAATATGCTCCTTCTATTAATCTCTCTCCCTCCCCTTACGGAGGACCTGAGACCATTCCTCAGGACTACCTGGCCTCCTCAGGACTACCTGGTCGTGCTGCTGCTCCAGTTTAAAAACTTTTCTGCCTGTGGCTATGGAACCCTGACCTGTTCACCAGATGTGCTACTTTGTCCCAGACCTGCTGTTTTCGACTCTCTCTCTACTGCACCTGCTGTCTCTAACTCTGAATTCCCAGCTATGAAAAGCCAACTGACATTTTCTCCTGAGGAGGTGACCTGTTGCATGCTGAAGAAAGCATTTGCCAAATCGATAACGGAAAACCATTTTGTCAACGCTGGCACAGCAGATAGAATCGTAATGGGGTTAGGCACAATAGGAGCCCTTCCATAAACTGCATTGTTAGGTCTAAGATCTTGAACAAAATGCCAATCACCCGAGGCCTTCCGGACGAGAAGGGTGGGGGTGTTACAGAGACAGTCTGTACAAGGCACTCCTCTTTATACCAATCAAGCATGAACAGGGGTAATTCCCCCAACAGCCTCCTGACTCAGCGGATATTGGGCACGGCTGGGTCTGTGTTTGCCTTTTGGTATGACTGTGAGCGTTACCACCCACTTCATTTGCCCAATGTCATGCTTATCTTTAGCCCACAAAGATTTTGTGAGACCAGCCAACAACGGTGACTCAATCTCAACAGAAACCATCTTTAGTTGGATTCACATCAAGGCCATGGACGCCTCATTCAACAGGTGCATTCCAAAATATTGGCACACAATGCATGTGTGCTCGGGGAGAATTTAGACACATCCACCATAATTTCATAGTCAGTAACCTGCAACACAGACTTCAGCCAAACACCAGTATCTTCCCAGGCAACGTCATCGGTCTTAGCTATTGAAACGTGGTGCCCTGGCACAAAAAATATTAAATAATGCCTGTTCCTTTGTTATCGTTACACTAAGAGCACAACATTGGGGCTCACTGTACATGTCACTGCATAATAAGCTTTCTAGGGGTGTGGTTTCTTTCAGCCAATTTTGTTCATCGTACAAATCTGTTGTCAATGGTGGGAAATGGACGGTGCAATGTAAGTCAGTCTGTGGCATAGAACTGTCTGTTTCCAACAACTGCGTGCAGTTTAGAAAATCGTTGATTGGGTCACAATGTTATCTGTCAATGTCATGTATGTTCCATGCATAGTACCAAACACATGTTGAAATCGGATTAGACAGTGTCATAAGATGATATGTCTCCTGAGGCCTTTTCTTTAAAAATAATATTTTAATTCTCAATTTACAGAGCAGATCTTTTCCTGCCAAATTTTCAGGGCAACATGCAGAAGATATGAATTGATGTTTTCTGCATGTGTCATCAACTTCTACAGGTAGGGGCATCATGAGCAGCTCTTTCATAGTCACTCCTGAGGCTCCCACAGTGCTGACTGATTAATTTGACATGGGAGGTTTGGACATATAATTAGAGTTTCTGACAGACATTACTACCGGGCCTGCTTACCCATGCCCGATAGTAGTCCATTCGGTAGTAGTCCTTCAGGAGGATGTTGTAGTCATCAGTGCCTGGTCTGATGTCACTGTGTTTACGGAAACAGTTCTCACAGTTCTCTCGTCGAATCCTCCTTCCACATCTGCCCATCGCAACCTCATCGTGATGCTGCAAATGTGGGCGACTTCGGCTACAGATGGTTTGTACAGCCTGACCAGTTTAAGCAGGTGTGGTGAAATCACCTGCATCCTTGGTGGGGTCAGGGAGGTCCTTGGCAATCTCCTTCATCTCGTCTTGTCTCCAGGTACTCTGGATATGGGCCTCTGGGTGCCAATCAACATGGCCAGGATCATTCGGAGCCGTTTGAGGTTGTGGATTTGGGAACGTTACCAGGGGTGCTTGGGCAAGAGATGTCTTGTTGGGGTCCCCTTTTGGGCCTGTTCTGGTTGTTACGGTTGAGGGGGATGGAGAGCAAATCAGACCTCTAGGGGTTGACATTGATGGTGGACTGAGTGCCCAGAGCCCATCAACACCAGACACGGGAGTCAATGTGGGTGGAGTGTAAAACGGATTCTGATTCCTCATGGGTCGCTTCGGAGGGTTTGTTGGGAACTGGCCCCTCCAACCAAATCAATCAGGTTCAGGTCAGGATAGATATGCGGTGGGACCGTTGGAGCTGGGGCAAGGGGCTGGAAGGGGAGGCACTGGCTGGGGAGGTGTAGGAGACACAGGGGTGTAATATCAAGGTGGAAAAATCATTGTCATTCCTATTTCTTATTTTTCTCTTTTTTTCCCATGCGTCCTTTCTTACTTACTTACTTTCTTTTACCATGATGCCTTCAACTTTCCTATCAGCCCTGTGTTCTGCTTCTCTTTCCCATTTCCTGAAAGCATCCCAATCTATCCTACTTGCTTTGCCTTTCTTGGTTGTCTCAAAGTTCTGCAACTTCTTTCTACATGCTGCTAATACGGCTTCACTTATTGTGCCTTTCAAGTGGAGTCTGCTGCCTTGTGCCTGTTCCAGAATGTCCCTGCCCCACTTATCTGCCATTATCCTCACTGGTCTAGTCAGCAGGTAGGGCAGGTAGGGCAGGCAAGGCTCTCCTTTGCTGCTCTTGGCTCCCATTGCGGAAAACTCTGTCTACCTACACTCAAAAACCAAAATAAACAAAACGTCCTTTACTTAGAATTGGCTCATTGTAAAAAATAAATAAAAAATACACTTCTTGTTCTGAAAAATATGTGTTTGCTTGTCTATGTAACACAGGGTTTATTCCCCTTACACAGACCACTATATATGTTTTATACTAATATCCGCTTACACTCCAATGGTAGCCCGCTACTCTTCTTCTCCGTTGATCAAATTGTGCCCTTCGATGGTAATGCTCTAATCTGCAACTATATATTTTACCTCAGGACCCTGTCCTGGAATCACATAGCTCATGCATTTACATCTGACAATTTCAAACCATGGCATATCAATTAATATTAATTTAGTACTTTGCCAAAAAATGCTCATTTACCCGGGAATACCTCTGTTATAAAACACAGTGAATTCTCCTCTACACACGGTAGAGTCTTCTGTCTTAAGATCTAGATTTTAACCTGCACTTTAGTTGTCCTTAAAGAAAGTCAGTCTCACCCTTAATTGTATTGTTCGGGATGGCGTATCCGTCCACTGACGCTGCCTGGCGGGTCCAAAGCGGGTCCCTTCTGCTCCACTCAGGCAGAGTGTGGGCTCCCTGAGCCACTTCTAATGTAGCCTCTGCGCGCCTTGGTGTCCCGGGAACGATCAGCAAACGGAGTTAGCCATCCCATCCTCGTCGCCAAGATTTGTCGTGGAAATTCTAACCAGAAAGAGAGACTTCTGATTCTTACATGAAACAAAAAGTGGAAATGTACAGGTGTAAGGCTTGTACAGCGCGTGTGCATAACAGAGTTTGTAATTTCCCCACCATAGCATACTGACATTTACTCTGTCTACAACACAGTGAATCACTCGGAGACTATTGTTCTATATGAGGTGTGTAGGTACATTCTCTCGCTCTTCACACACACACATACATATACATATACATATACATATATATATATATATGTATGTATCTCCAGCTCTCAAATTTGTATTCCCTCGCTTCTACACTGTTCTCATTCTTATTTCTCCTCCTCTCTCTCTGTTTAGCATATGAATAGACTCTGTTCCATTTCCTCATAATTATATCTACGACTGGTTAGCTACACTGAAATGCAATGTGTCACGAACCGGCTCAGAGCCCGTAACAAAAAGGGAGACAACGTGGTGATATTTAATAAATATATTTTTTTTTATTCCTTAAAGTTAACTAAGCTGACACAGCCTCTGCGTCCCAAATTGACACAGCCTCTGCGTCCCAAATTTATGAGGGTTACGTGTTCACACTTCCACTTGCCCCAGCCAACCTCCTCCCCAGACCTCAGCAACCTTTGCGCACAGGAAGCAACGTTTAAGAGGAAAGAAGAACACAAGACCAGGAGGGAACAGACAGGAAAGATTGACCATTGTTTGGTGTTGTCATGTTCTGTCACGTGAACAATCAGGAACAGGACACACAAGAGACCGCACCAGCTACAAACTCCAAAAGAACATCAGGGTCCTTAATTTTTACAACAACTCCCAACGATTCATAGTCACTTCCCAACGATTCATAGTCACTTCCCAACGATTCATAGTCACTTCCCAAGGTAACAGAATATCACTAATTTCAATCTTGAAGTGTTCAGCGACCTTCAACAGCTGTTCTTTAGTACATAATTCTAACAGTTCCTCTGATGGAAAGCGAATGAACCCGTCTACATAGGACACCATAGCCATAAGTAAATAATATTGCTCAACCCCTCTGCTGAGCCATCAGACCACAACCAGAGAAATGACAATCACCCTGAGCACCACAGAAGAGAGATGAGATACGGAGCTTCCCCAAAACCTACAATAACTCAACCCTAGTCTTTGTGCAGATTTGCGGTGGGTATTTATGGACTGTAGCCTGCTGGCAAGGAAATAAAACTCCCCAGCATGCTGGCAAATTCCACCAAGCCACGGATGTGACCCCGAGACAACTGCTCAGTCCACAGACGCCACACAAAAACAACATTATCCATGCCCAACATATTCCAAAAATGAAACACGTCGCTAAGCCTATCAGGGTAGCAAGATCCACTACCCTACCCAAATCTCTCACCGAGGTACCCAGACGAAAGTAGAATAAGAGTTTCCAGGCTGGGCAGGGCCTGGAAACTAACCATTATACTCTCCAACACAGCACACAAACCAAACAAAGACAACCAATACTGGGCCTATCAAACTCAAACAAACAAAATATGCAAACCAAGCACGTAGAGAATTTAACATACCTCCACGTTCTCCCTAACCAATACGTTCAAAGATCCCGTACGAGCCCCCACTTGTCACGAACTGGCTCAAATCCTGTAACAAAAGGGAGACAACGTGGAGATAAGGAATAACAAAATATTTATTAAATAAAGTAAACTATGTACAATATACAATGGTGTGTGTAATCAGTAGTGTAAGTGAGTGTTTTGCATGCATGAATGTGATAATGCAGGGTGTTGAAAGGTGCCAAAGCAAACAACCAAAAGGCCACCAAAATACACAACAAAATCTATAAAAGGTGTCTGCATGGAGAGAGTCTCCTCCATGAATGGGGAAGTGGTGTATTTATCCTGGGACACACCGGGCCCAGGTGTTTCCCATGTAGCTGACGACCCTCCCAACGCCGCCCACCGGCATCCTAACAAGGAAACAAGAACAAAGAGAGAATACGGCAGAGAGTGGGAGGGTCGTCACAAATGGAACATGCAGTACCAGTCAAAAGTTTGGACACACCTATTCATTCAATGGCTTTTCTTTATTTTTGCTCTTTTCTACATTGTAGAATAATAGTGAAGATATCAAAACTATGAAATAACACATATGGAATCATGTAGTAACCAAAAAAGTGCTAAACAACTAAAAATAGGATGTTATATTTGAGATGCTTCAAAGTAGCCACCCTTTGCGTTGATGACAGCATTTCACACTGTTGGCATTCTCTCAACCAGCTTCAATGGAATGCATTTCAATTAACAGGTGTGCCTTGTTAAAAGTTAATTTGTGGAATTTCTTTCCTTCTTAATGTGTTTGAGCCAAACAGTTGTGTTGTGACAAGGGTGGGTGGGTGGGTGGGCCTACCTGGTAAAATACCAAGTCCATATTATTATGACATGAACAGCTCAAATAACCAAAGAGAAATTACAAAACTTTGAACATTCCTTTAAGTGCAGAGGCAAAAACCCATCAAGCATGAAGCACCCATCAATCTCATGAGGACCGCCACAGGAATGGAAGACCCAGAGTTACCTCCGCTGCAGAGGATAACTTCATTAGTTACCATTTTCAGGAATTGCATCCCAAATAAATTCTTCACAGAGATCAAGTAACAGACATTTTTTTTAACCTTTATTAGGCAATTCAGTTGAGAACAAATTCTTATTTACAATGACAGCCTACCCCGGCCAAACCCAGACGACGCTGGACCAATTGTGCGCCGCCCTATGCGACTCCCAATCACGGTCGGATGTGATGCACATCTCAACATCAACTGTTCAGAGGAGACTGCATGAATCAGGCCTTCATGATTGAATTGCTGCAACAAAACCATTAAGTAATACAGTGCATCTCCTCCTCATGCACCAGATTTGCCAGTTCTTGCTGTTAGATGTTACCCCACTCTTCCACCAAGGCACCTGCAAGTTCCCTGACATTTCTGGGGGGAAAGGCCCTAGCCCTCACTCTCCGATCCAACAGCTGCCAGATGTGCTCAATGGGATTGAGATCCTGGCTCTTTGCTGGCCATGGCAGAACACTGACATTCCTGTCTTTTAGGAAATCACGCACAGGATGAGCAGTATGGCTAGTGTCATTGTCTTGCTGGAGGGTCATATCAGGATGAGACTGCAGGAAGGGTACCACATGAGGGAGGAGGATGTCTTCCCTGTAACACACAGCGTTGAGATTGCCTGCAATGACAAGCTCAGTTCAATGATGCTGTGACACACCGCCCGAGACCATGATGGACCCTCCACCTCTAAATTGATCCCACTCCAGAGTACAGGCATCGGTGCAACGCTCATTCCTTCGATGATGAATGCGACTCCAACCATCACCCCCGGTGAGACAAAACCGCGACTCGTCAGTGAAGAGCACTTTTTGCCAGTCCTGTCTGGTCCATCTACGGTGGGTTTGTGCCCATAGGCGACGTTGTTGCCAGTGATGTCTGGTGAGAACCTGCCTTACAACAGGCCTACAACCCCTCAGTCCAGCCTCTCTCAGCCTATTGCGGACAGTCTGAGCACTGATGGAGGGAGAGTGCGTTCCTGGTGTAACTGGGGCAGTTGTTTTTGCCATCCTGTACCTGTCCCGCAGGTGTGATGTTCGGATGTACCTATCCTGTGCAGGTGTTGTTACACGTGGTCTGCCACTTCGAGGACGATCAGCTGTCCATCCTGTCTCTCTGTAGCGCTGTCTTAGGCGTTTCACAGTACGGACATTGCAATTTATTGCCCTGGTCACATCTGCAGTCCTCATGCCTCCATGCAGCATGCCCAAGGCACGTTCACGCAGATGAGCAGGGACCCTGGGCATCTTTCTTTTGGTGTTTTCAGAGTGAGTAGAAAGGCCTCTTTAGTGTCCTAAGTGTTCATAACTGTGACCTTAATTGCCTACCGTCTGTAAGCTGTTAGTGTCTTCATGACCGTTCCACAGGGGCATGTTCATTAATTGTTTATGGTTCATCGAACAAGCATGGGAAACAGTGTTTAAACCCTTTACAATGAAGATCTGTGAAGTTATTTGGGTTTTTACAAATTGTCCTGAAAAAGGGACCTCTCTTTTATTTGCCGAGTTTATATTATTCATAGCCATCTATTTAGCACCACAGACCAATGCTGGCACTAAGACCACACTCAACCAACTCTATAAGGCCATATGCAAATAAAGAAATGCTCATCCAGAAGCAGCGCTCCTAGCGGCCGGGTACTTTAATGCTGGCTAACTTAAATCAGTTTTACCAAATTTTTGACAGCATGTCTCATGTGCAATCAGAGGAAAAACAAGAAAACTCTAGACCTCCTTTACTCCACAAACAGAGATGCATACCAAGCTCTCCCCCGGGCCTCCATTAGTCAAATCTTACCACAGTTCTATCCTCCTGATTCCTGCTTACATACCAAAATCAAAGCAGGTAACTAGATCAATAAAAAAGTGGTCAGATGAAGCAGATGCTAAGCTTCAGGACTGTTTTGCTAGCACAGACTGGAATATGTTCCGGGATTCCTCCGATGCATTGAGGAGTACACCACATCATTCAGTGGCTTCATCAATAAGTGCTTCGATGACATCATCCCCACAGTGACCATACGTACATACCCCAACAAGAAGCCATGCACTACAGGCAGCATCCGCACTGAGCTATAGGCTAGAGCTGCCTCTTTCAAGGAGCGGGACTTTAACCTGGAAGCTTATAAGAAATCACGCTATGCCCTCCGACGAACCATCAAACAGGCAAAGCGTCAATACAGGACTAAGATCGAATCATACTACCCCGGCTCTGACTCTCGTCAGATGTGACAGGGCTTGCAAACCATTACATACTACACAAGAAAGCACAGCCGAGAGTTGCCCAATGACACGAGCATACCAGATGAGCTAAACTAGTTCTATGCTCTCTCCGAGGCAAATAACACTTTAACATGCATGAGAGCACCAGCTAATCCAGAAAACTGTGTAATCACGCTCTCCGCAGCAGATGTGAGTTAGACCTTTAACGTCTTATGGTATAGGGGATGCTTGCGTCCCACTTGGCCAAAAGCCAGGGAAAATGCAGCGCGGCAAATTCAAATAAAATTCTAATAAAATCCAGCCAACATGTCAGAATTAAAAAAAGGCTTTTCGGCGAAAGCATAAGAAGCTATTATCTGATGATAGCACAACAGTAAACAAAGAGGGTGGCATATTTCAACCCTGCAGGCGCTACACAAAATGCAGAAATAAAATATAAAACATGCCTTACCTTTGACGAGCTTCTTTTGTTGGCACTTCAATATGTCCCATAAACATCACAATTGGTCCTTTTGTTCGATTAACCCTGTCCATACAGTGGGGCAAAAAAGTATTTAGTCAGCCACCAATTGTGCATGTTCTCCCACTTAAAAAGATGAGAGAGGCCTGTAATTTTCATCATAGGTACACTTCAACTATGACAGACAAAATGAGAAAAGAAAAATCCAGAAAATCACATTGTAGGATTTTTAATGAATTTATTTGCAAATTATGGTGGAAAATAAGTATGTTTCCCAATGAGAATCCACTGAACAGACAGACCTAAAAAAAAAAAATCTGAACAGTTAGTCCTCAGGGTTTTGCCTGCTACATAAGTTCTGTTATACTCACAGACATGATTCAAACAGTTTTAGAAACGTCAGTGTGTTCTATCCAAATCTACTAATACTATGCAATTCTTATATTCTCTGCCCCCTATACCTTAAGAAGTTATTAAGCAGGTAAATATTCACAAGGCCGCAGGGCCAGATGGATTACCAGGATCTGTACTGTGAGCATGCGCTGACCAACTGGCAAGTGTATTCACTGACATTTTCAACCTCTCCCTGTTTGAGTCTGTAATACCAACCTGTTTTAAGCAGACCACCATAGTCCCTGTGCCCAAGATCACTAAGGTAACCTGCCTAAATGACTACCGACCCGTGGCACTCACATCTGTAGCCATGAAGTGCCTTGAAAGGTTGGTCATGGCTCACATCAACACCATCATCCAAAAAACCCTACACCCACTCCAATTTGCATACCATACCCAACAGATCCACAGAGGAAGCAATCTCCATTGCACTCCGCACTGCCCTTTCCCACCTGGACAAAATGAACTCCTATGTGAGAATGATATTCACTGACTACAGCTCAGCATTCAACACCATAGTGCCCTCAAAGCTCATCAATAAGCTAAGGACCCTGGGACTAAACACCTCCCTCATCACAAATAGCCAACTTCATTACACGGAAAGGACACCCCTGCCCAATTCCCGGTAAAACCCGTGCCAACCAACTGTTAGTGGCCAGGGCTCCATGAAGAACCCTCCACTGGAGGTCCCCTGACCTCTTTGGTACTGGGGGTTTGCAGAGCCCCCTCCATCTAAAACCCACCATACTCTCTGCCCCACAACCCCCTGATGTGCCTTCACTCCTGTTAAGCTCCTAATGTTCCTAACCTTAACTTCTTCGATATAGGGGGCGCTCTTTTAATTTTTGGATAAAAAAATGTTCCCGTTTTAAACAAGATATTTTGCCACGAAAAGATGCTCAACTATGCATATAATTGACAGCTTTGGAAAGAAAACACTCTGACGTTTCCAAAACTGCAAAGATATTATCTGTGAGTGCCACAGAACTGATGCTACAGGCGAAACCAAGATGAAATTTCAAACAGGAAATGCCCCAGATTTTGAATGCGCTGTGTTCCAATGTCTCCTTATATGGCTGTGAATGCGCAAGGAATGAGCCTACACTTTCTGTCGTTTCCCCAAGGTGTCTGCAGCATTGTGACGTATTTGTAGGCATATCATTGGAAGATTGACCATAAGAGACTACATTTACCAGGTGCTCGCTTGGTGTCCTCCGTTGCAATTATTGCGTAATCTCCAGCTGCGTGCATTTTGCCATTTGCTTCAGAGGAGAAACTCAACTGCCACGAATGACTTATCATCGAATAGATATGTGAAAAACACCTTGAGGATTGATTCTAAACAACGTTTGCCATGTTTCTGTCGATATTATGGAGTTAATTTGGAAAAAAGTTTGGCGTTGTAATGACTGAATTTTCTGGGTTTTTTCTTAGCCAAACGTGATGAACAAAACGGAGCAATTTCTCCTACACAAATAATCTTTTTGGAAAAACTGAACATTTGCTATCTAACTGAGAGTCTCCTCATTGAAAACATCTGAAGTTCTTCAAAGGTAAATGATGTTATTTGAATGCTTTTCTTGTTTTTGTGAAAATGTTGCCTGCTGAATGCTAGGCTTAATGCTATGCTAGCTATCAATACTCTTACACAAATGCTTGTGTAGCTATGATTGAAAAGCATATTTTGAAAATCTGAGATGACAGTGTTGTTAACAAAAGGCTAAGCTTGTGAGCCAATATATTTATTTCATTTCATTTGCGATTTTCATGAATAGTTAACGGTGCGTTATGCTAATGAGCTTGAGGCTATGATTACGCTCCCGGATACGGGATTGCTCGACACAAGAAGTTAACGCAGAGGTAGAGGGCTTTACCTCCCAGGCTCGGGTGTTAAAATCTAACAAGTCCTCCAAACCCCCTTGCCAGTCTCTGCCATCACCTGCAGTGGCGGAAACATTGGTGGCCCCTCCCCCTTTGGCCGCTCAAACACCCCCCTCAACAGCTCAGACAGTGCCTCCTGGACCTCCTCCAAGAATCTCTCCAGCAGCCTAAGAGATGTTATTCCTGTTTGTTGTGCCAAGACTTCCAGGGTTTTCCACCCCTCCTCTCCCAGCAGTCTCAGGTCACCCAGCCTTTGTAAACCCGCTGCCATCAGTTGCCTCTGCAGGGTGGCTGACTGAACCGATCTCAAAGGGATGGCTGGGTTGTGGAAGATAGGCTCCTCCCACACCCACACCCACAGTCTGTTAGAGAGGACCTTGTCAAATATCTTGTAGTCTGCACAGAGTAATGCCACAGGCCTCCAGTTCACACAAGTCCCCTTTTTTCGGCAGGAGAGTCAGAGCCGTCCGACGGCAGCTCATTGGCACCTCTCCTACTCCGACGCATTCACGCAACACGCAAAAGAAGTCCTGTCCAATTATTCCCCAGAATAATGGTGGGAGAAAAGCCAGCAAAGAAAGAGACCAAAAGCAAAGCTCAAAAAGCCCCAGTGTCAGAAAGAAACTATACATCTAAACAGTGTCTGAAGGTAGACCCTTGCGCACTGTTGTGACCCACTTCCTCAACCTAAACTGTTTCCTGGGTGAGTGGACACCATGCCCCTCATTTTTCATAGCATGTTGTACTGATCTGACAAACTTTCTCAGATCAGAAAAAAAGCCTAAAGTTTAACTTCTTTCCCCTTGGTCTCATTCAGGAACCTTGTCAGTTCTCTCAACATGTACTTTGACCCCTCTGCTTGACTGGCTGTCAGCTCCGGACCTATTGAAGAGGAGTCTGAAAAAATTAACTCCTCATCCTCTTCCTCAGACTCACCTTCCTCATCTCCATCTCCCATCCTGATCACCTGCCCTTCCTCTCTGGTCAGGGCCTCCCCCCCAGCACCAGGCAAAGGTTCCATGGTGCCTTTGACCACACCCTTTTTCCTTTTCTGCTTGACACCCTCCTCCTCCCCCCCTAGTCTGTTACACTTCCCCACTATACTCTCCTCATCCACGAGCATAACCTGACTAGACCCAGCCTCATCTACACCACCCTCCATAGCATGACTTGGCCCAGCCTCATCGACACCACCCTCCATAGCATGACTAGGCCCAGAATCATCGACACCACCCTCCATAGCATGACTAGGCCCAGCCTCATCGACACCACCATCTCTAGCATGACTAGGCCCAGCCTCATCTACACCACCCTCCATAGCATGACTAGGCCCAGAATCATCAACACCACCCTCCATAGCATGACTAGGCCCAGAATCATCGACACCATCCTCCATAGCATGACTAGGCCCAGCCTCATCTACACCACCCTCTATAGCATGACTAGGCCCAGCATCATCTACACCACCCTCCATAGCATGACTAGGCAAAGAATCATCGACACCACCCTCCATAGCATGACAAGGCCCAGAATCATCGACACCACCCTCCATAGCATGACTAGGCCCACCCTCATCGACACCACCATCTCTAGCATGACTAGGCCCAGAATCATCAACACCACCCTCCATAGCATGACTAGGCCCAGAATCATCGACACCATCCTCCATAGCATGACTAGGCCCAGCCTCATCGACACCACCCTCCATAGCATGACTAGGCCCAGCATCATCTACACCACCCTCCATAGCATGACTAGGCCCACCCTCATCTACACATCCCTCCATAGCATGACTAGGCCCAGCCTCATCGACACCACTATCTCTAGCATGACTAGGCCCACCCTCATCGACAACACCATCTCTAGCCTGACTAGGCCCAACCTCATCGACACCACCCTCCATAGCATGACTAGGCCCAGCCTCATCTACACCACCCTCCATAGCTTGACTAGACCCAGCATCATCTACACCACCCTCCATAGCATGACTAGGCCCATAATCATCGACACCCCCCTCCATAGCATGACTAGGCCCAGCCTCATCGAAACCACCATCTCTAGCATGACTAGGCCCAGCCTCATTGACACCACCCTCCATAGCATGACTAGGCCCAGAATCATCGACACTACCCTCCATAGCATGACTAGGCCCAGAATCATCGACACCATCCTCCATAGCATGACTAGGCCCACCCTCATCGACAACACCATCTCTAGCCTGACTAGGCCCAACCTCATCGACACCACCCTCCATAGCATGACTAGGCCCAGCCTCATCTACACCACCCTCCATAGCATGACTAGACCCAGCATCATCTACACCACCCTCCATAGCATGACTAGGCCCAGCCTAATCGACACCACCCTCCATAGCATGACTAGATCGAGAATCATCGACACCACCCTCCATAGCATGACTAGGCCCAGCCTCATCGACACCACCCTCCATAGCACGACTAGAGCCAGCCTCATCGACACCACCCTCCATAGCATGACTAGGCCCAGCATAATCTACACCACCCTCCATAGCATGACTAGGCCCAGCCTCATCGACACCACCCTCCATAGCATGACTAGGCCCAGCATCATCTACACCACCCTCCATAGCATGACTAGGCCCAGAATCATCGACACCACCCTCCATAGCATGACTAGACCCAGCCTCATCGACACCACCATATCTAGCATGACTAGGCCCAGCCTCATTGACACCACCCTCTATAGCATGACTAGGCCCAGCATAATCTACACCACCCTCCATAGCATGACTAGACCCAGCATCATCTACACCACCCTCCATAGCATGACTAGGCCCAGCCTAATCGACACCACCCTCCATAGCAAGACTAGGCCCAGCCTCATCTACACCACCCTCCATAGCATGACTAGGCCCAGGCTCATCGACACCACCATCTCTAGCCTGACTAGATCGAGAATCATCGACACCACCCTCCATAACATGACTAGGCCCAGGCTCATCAACACCACCATCTCTAGCCTGACTAGTCCCAGAATCATCGACACCACCCTCCATAGCATGACTAGGCCCAGCATAATCTACACCACCCTCCATAGCATGACTAGGCCCAGCCTCATCTACACCACCCTCCATAGCATGACTAGGCCCAGCATCATCTACACCACCCTCCATAGCATGACTAGGCCCAGAATCATCGACACCACCCTCCATAGCATGACTAGGCCCAGCCTCATCGACACCACCATATCTAGCATGACTAGGCCCAGCCTCATTGACACCACCCTCTATAGCATGACTAGGCCCAGCATCATCGACACCACCCTCCATAGCATGACTAGGCCCAGCATCATCTACACCACCCTCCATAGCATGACTAGGCCCAGCATCATCTACACCACCCTCCATAGCATGACTAGGCCCAGCATCATCTACACCACCCTCCATAGTATGACTAGGCCCAGAATCATCGACACCACCCTCCATAGCATGACTAGGCCCAGCATCATCTACAGCACCCTCCATAGCATGACTAGGCCCACACTCATCGACACCACCCTCCATAGCATGACTAGGCCCAGCCTCATCTACACCACCCTCCATAGCATGACTAGGCCCAGAATTATCGACACCAACCTCCATAGCATGACTAGGCCCAGCCTCATCGACACCACCATCTCTAGCCTGACTAGGCCCAGCCTCATCGACACCACCCTCCATAGCATGACTAGGCCCAGCATCATCTACACCACCCTCCATAGCATTAGAACCAGCCTCATCTACACCACCCTCCATAGCATGCCTAGGCCCAGCATCATCTACACCACCCTACATAGCATGACTAGGCCCATAATCATCGACACCACCCTCCATAGCATGACTAGGCCCAGAATCATCGACACCTCCCTCCATAGCATGACTAGGCCCATCCTCATCGACACCACCATCTCTAGCCTGACTAGGCCCAGCCTCATCGACACCACTCTCCATAGCAAGACTAGGCCCAGCATCATCTACACCACCCTCCATAGCATGACTAGGCCCAGCCTCATCTACACCACCCTCCATAGCATGACTAGGCCCAGCCTCATCGACACCACCCTCCATAGCATGACTAGGCCCAGCATTATCTACACCATCCTCCATAGCATGACTAGGCCCAGCATCATCTACACCACCCTCCATAGCATGACTAGGCCCAGCATCATCTAAACCACCCTCCATAGCATGACTAGGCCCAGAATCATCGACACCACCCTCCATAGCATGACTAGGCCCAGCATCATCTACACCACCCTCCATAGAATGACTAGGCCCACCCTCATCGACACCACCCTCCATAGCATGACTAGGCCCAGCCTCATCTACACCACCCTCAATAGCATGACTAGGCCCAGCATCATCTAAACCACCCTCCATAGCATGACTAGGCCCAGAATCATCGACACCACCCTCCATAGCATGACTACGCCCAGCATCATCTACACCACCCTCCATAGAATGACTAGGCCCACCCTCATCGACACCACCCTCCATAGCATTACTAGGCCCAGAATCATCTACACCACCCTCAATAGCATGACTAGGCCCAGCATCATCGACACCACCCTCCATAGCATGACTAGGCCCAGCATCATCTACACCACCCTCCATAGCATGACTAGGCCCAGCATCATCTACACCACCCTCCATAGCATGACTAGGCGCAGCATCATCTACACCACCCTCCATAGCATGACTAGGCCCAGAATCATCGACACCACCCTCCATAGCATGACTAGGCCCAGCATCATCTACAGCACCCTCCATAGCATGACTAGGCCCACACTCATCGACACCACCCTCCATAGCATGACTAGGCCCAGCCTCATCTACACCACCCTCCATAGCATGACTAGGCCCAGAATCATCGACACCAACCTCCATAGCATGACTAGGCCCAGCCTCATCGACACCACCATCTCTAGCCTGACTAGGCCCAGCCTCATCGACACCACCCTCCATAGCATGACTAGGCCCAGCATCATCTACACCACCCTCCATAGCATGACTAGGCCCAGAATCATCGACACCACCCACCATAGCATGACTAGGCCCAGCATCATCTACAGCACCCTCCATAGCATGACTAGGCCCACACTCATCGACACCACCCTCCATAGCATGACTAGGCCCAGCCTCATCTACACCACCCTCCATAGCATGACTAGGCCCAGAATCATCGACACCAACCTCCATAGCATGACTAGGCCCAGCCTCATCGACACCACCATATCTAGCCTGACTAGGCCCAGCCTCATCGACACCACCCTCCATAGCATGACTAGGCCCAGCATCATCTACACCACCCTCCATAGCATTAGAACCAGCCTCATCTACACCACCCTCCATAGCATGACTAGGCCCAGCATCATCTATACCACCCTCCATAGCATGACTAGGCCCAGAATCATCGACACCACCCTCCATAGCATGACTAGGCCCAGCCTCATCGACACCACCATCTCTAGCCTTACTAGGCCCAATCTCATCGACACCAGCCTCCATAGCATGACTAGGCCCAGTCTCATCTACACCACCCTCCATAGCATGACTAGACCCAGCCTCATCTACACCACCCTCCATAGCATGACTAGACCCAGCATCATCTACACCACCCTCCATAGCATGACTAGGCCCATAATCATCGACATCACCCTCCATAGCATGACTAGGCCCAGCCTAATCGACACCACCATCTCTAGCATGACTAGGCCCACCCTCATCGACAACACCATCTCTAGGCTGACTAGGCCCAACCTCATCGACACCACCCTCCATAGCATGACTAGGCCCAGCCTCATCTACACCACCCTCCATAGCATGCCTAGACCCAGCATCATCTACACCACCCTACATAGCATGACTAGGCCCATAATCATCGACACCACCCTCCATAGCATGACTAGGCCCAGAATCATCGACACCACCCTACATAGCATGACTAGGCCCATAATCATCGACACCACCCTCCATAGCATGACTAGGCCCAGAATCATCGACACCACCCTCCATAGCATGACTAGGCCCAGCATCATCTACACCACCCTCCATAGAATGACTAGGCCCACCCTCATCGACACCACCCTCCATAGCATGACTAGGCCCAGCCTCATCTACACCGACCTCCATAGCATGACTAGGCCCAGCCTCATCTACACCACCCTCCATAGCATGACTAGGCCCAGCATCATCTACACCACCCTCGTTAGCATGACTACGCCCAGCCTCATCTACACCACCCTCCATAGCATGACTAGACCCAGCATCATCTACACCACCCTCCATAGCATGACTAGGCCCAGAATCATCGACACCACCCTCCATAGCATGACTAGGCCCAGCATCATCGACACCACCCTACATAGCATGACTAGGCCCAGCATCATCTACACCACCCTCCATAGCATGACTAGGCCCAGCCTCATCGACACCACCCTCCATAGCATGACTAGGCCCAGCCTCATCTACACCACCCTCCATAGCATGACTACGCCCAGCATCATCTACACCACCCTCCATAGAATGACTAGGCCCACCCTCATCGACACCACCCTCCATAGCATTACTAGGCCCAGAATCATCTACACCACCCTCAATAGCATGACTAGGCCCAGCATCATCGACACCACCCTCCATAGCATGACTAGGCCCAGCATCATCTACACCACCCTCCATAGCATGACTAGGCCCAGCATCATCTACACCACCCTCCATAGCATGACTAGGCGCAGCATCATCTACACCACCCTCCATAGCATGACTAGGCCCAGAATCATCGACACCACCCTCCATAGCATGACTAGGCCCAGCATCATCTACAGCACCCTCCATAGCATGACTAGGCCCACACTCATCGACACCACCCTCCATAGCATGACTAGGCCCAGCCTCATCTACACCACCCTCCATAGCATGACTAGGCCCAGAATCATCGACACCAACCTCCATAGCATGACTAGGCCCAGCCTCATCGACACCACCATCTCTAGCCTGACTAGGCCCAGCCTCATCGACACCACCCTCCATAGCATGACTAGGCCCAGCATCATCTACACCACCCTCCATAGCATGACTAGGCCCAGAATCATCGACACCACCCACCATAGCATGACTAGGCCCAGCATCATCTACAGCACCCTCCATAGCATGACTAGGCCCACACTCATCGACACCACCCTCCATAGCATGACTAGGCCCAGCCTCATCTACACCACCCTCCATAGCATGACTAGGCCCAGAATCATCGACACCAACCTCCATAGCATGACTAGGCCCAGCCTCATCGACACCACCATATCTAGCCTGACTAGGCCCAGCCTCATCGACACCACCCTCCATAGCATGACTAGGCCCAGCATCATCTACACCACCCTCCATAGCATTAGAACCAGCCTCATCTACACCACCCTCCATAGCATGACTAGGCCCAGCATCATCTATACCACCCTCCATAGCATGACTAGGCCCAGAATCATCGACACCACCCTCCATAGCATGACTAGGCCCAGCCTCATCGACACCACCATCTCTAGCCTTACTAGGCCCAATCTCATCGACACCAGCCTCCATAGCATGACTAGGCCCAGTCTCATCTACACCACCCTCCATAGCATGACTAGACCCAGCCTCATCTACACCACCCTCCATAGCATGACTAGACCCAGCATCATCTACACCACCCTCCATAGCATGACTAGGCCCATAATCATCGACATCACCCTCCATAGCATGACTAGGCCCAGCCTAATCGACACCACCATCTCTAGCATGACTAGGCCCACCCTCATCGACAACACCATCTCTAGGCTGACTAGGCCCAACCTCATCGACACCACCCTCCATAGCATGACTAGGCCCAGCCTCATCTACACCACCCTCCATAGCATGCCTAGACCCAGCATCATCTACACCACCCTACATAGCATGACTAGGCCCATAATCATCGACACCACCCTCCATAGCATGACTAGGCCCAGAATCATCGACACCACCCTCCATAGCATGACTAGGCCCATCATCATCGACACCACCATCTCTAGCCTGACTAGGCCCAGCCTCATCGACACAACTCTCCATAGCAAGACTAGGCCCAGCATCATCTACACCACCCTCCATAGCATGACTAGGCCCAGCCTCATCTACACCACCCTCCATAGCATGACTAGGCCCAGCCTCATCGACACCACCCTCCATAGCATGACTAGGCCCAGCATTATCTACACCACCCTCCATAGCATGACTAGGCCCAGCATCATCTACACCACCCTCCATAGCATAACTAGGCCCAGCATCATCTAAACCACCCTCCATAGCATGACTAGGCCCAGAATCATCGACACCACCCTCCATAGCATGACTAGGCCCAGCATCATCTACACCACCCTCCATAGAATGACTAGGCCCACCCTCATCGACACCACCCTCCATAGCATGACTAGGCCCAGCCTCATCTACACCGACCTCCATAGCATGACTAGGCCCAGCCTCATCTACACCACCCTCCATAGCATGACTAGGCCCAGCATCATCTACACCACCCTCGTTAGCATGACTACGCCCAGCCTCATCTACACCACCCTCCATAGCATGACTAGACCCAGCATCATCTACACCACCCTCCATAGCATGACTAGGCCCAGAATCATCGACACCACCCTCCATAGCATGACTAGGCCCAGCATCATCGACACCACCCTACATAGCATGACTAGGCCCAGCATCATCTACACCACCCTCCATAGCATGACTAGGCCCAGCCTCATCGACACCACCCTCCATAGCATGACTAGGCCCAGCCTCATCTACACCACCCTCCATAGCATGACTAGGCCCAGCATCATCTACACCACCCTCCATAGCATGACTAGGCCCAGCCTCATCTACACCACCCTCCATAGCATGAATAGGCCCAGCATCATCTACACCACCCTCCATAGCATGACTAGGCCCAGAATCATCGACACCACCCTCCATAGCATGACTAGGCCCAGCATCATCTACACCACCCTCCATAGCATGACTAGGCCCACCCTCATCGACACCACCCTCCATAGCATGACTAGGCCCAGCCTCATCTACACCACCCTCCATAGCATGACTAGGCCCAGCATCATCTACACCACCCTCCATAGAATGACTAGGCCCACCCTCATCGACACCACCCTCCATAGCATGACTAGGCCCAGCCTCATCTACACCACCCTCCATAGCATGACTAGGCCCAGAATCATCGACACCACCCTCCATAGCATGACTAGGCCCAGCCTCATCGACACCACCATCTCTAGCCTGACTAGACCCAGCCTCATCGACACCACCCTCCATAGCATGACTAGGCCCAGCATCATCTACACCACCCTCCATAGCATGACTAGGCCCAGCCTCATCTACACCACCCTCCATAGCATGACTAGGCCCAGCATCATCTACACCACCCTCCATAGCATGACTAGGCCCAGCATCATCTACACCACCCTCCATAGCATGACTACGCCCAGCCTCATCTACACAACCCTCCATAGCATGACTAGACCCAGCATCATCTACACCACCCTCCATAGCATGACTAGGCCCAGAATCATCGACACCGCCCTCCATAGCATGACTAGGCCCAGCATCATCGACACCACCCTCCATAGCATGACTAGGCCCAGCATCATCTACACCACCCTCCATAGCATGACTAGGCCCAGCCTCATCGACACCACCCTCCATAGCATGACTAGGCCCAGCCTCATCTACACCACCCTCCATAGCATGACTAGGCCCAGCATCATCTACACCACCCTCCATAGCATGACTAGGCCCAGCATCATCTACACCACCCTCCATAGCATGAATAGGCCCAGCATCATCTACACCACCCTCCATAGCATGACTAGGCCCAGAATCATCGACACCACCCTCCATAGCATGACTAGGCCCAGCATCATCTACACCACCCTCCATAGCATGACTAGGCCCAGCCTCATCGACACAACCCTCCATAGCATGACTAGGTCCAGCCTCATCTACACCACCCTCCATAGCATGACTAGGCCCAGAATCATCGACACCACCCTCCATAGCATGACTAGGCCCAGGCTCATCGACACCACCATCTCTAGCCTGACTAGGCCCAGAATCATCGACACCACCCTCCATAGCATGACTAGGCCCAGCCTCATCTACACCACCCTCCATAGCATGACTAGGCCCAGCATTATTTACACCACCCTCCATAGCATGACTAGGCCCAGCATCATCTACAGCACCCTCCATAGCATGACTAGGCCCAGCATCATCTACACCACCCTCCATAGCATGACTAGGCCCAGAATCATCGACACCACCCTCCATAGCATGACTAGGCCCAGCATCATCTACACCACCCTCCATAGCATGACTAGGCCCAGCCTCATCGACACCACCCTC
Source organism: Oncorhynchus mykiss (assembly GCF_013265735.2). Lineage (NCBI taxonomy): Eukaryota > Metazoa > Chordata > Actinopteri > Salmoniformes > Salmonidae > Oncorhynchus > Oncorhynchus mykiss. Next base: position 26,938,352 of record NC_048573.1, on the reverse strand, counting down.
CATAGCATGACTAGGCCCAGCATCATCTACACCACCCTCCATAGCATGACTAGGCCCAGCCTCATCTACACCACCCTCCATAGCATGAATAGGCCCAGCATCATCTACACCACCCTCCATAGCATGACTAGGCCCACACTCATCGACACCACCCTCCATAGCATGACTAGGCCCAGCATCATCTACACCACCCTCCATAGCATGACTAGGCCCACCCTCATCGACACCACCCTCCATAGCATGACTAGGCCCAGCCTCATCTACACCACCCTCCATAGCATGACTAGGCCCAGCATCATCTACACCACCCTCCATAGAATGACTAGGCCCACCCTCATCGACACCACCCTCCATAGCATGACTAGGCCCAGCCTCATCTACACCACCCTCCATAGCATGACTAGGCCCAGCCTCATCGACACCACCATCTCTAGCATGACTAGGCCCAGCCTCATCGACACCACCATCTCTAGCCTGACTAGACCCAGCCTCATCGACACCACCCTCCATAGCATGACTAGGCCCAGCATCATCTACACCACCCTCCATAGCATGACTAGGCCCAGCCTCATCTACACCACCCTCCATAGCATGACTAGGCCCAGCATCATCTACACCACCCTCCATAGCATGACTAGGCCCAGCATCATCTACACCACCCTCCATAGCATGACTACGCCCAGCCTCATCTACACCACCCTCCATAGCATGACTAGACCCAGCATCATCTACACCACCCTCCATAGCATGACTAGGCCCAGAATCATCGACACCGCCCTCCATAGCATGACTAGGCCCAGCATCATCGACACCACCCTCCATAGCATGACTAGGCCCAGCATCATCTACACCACCCTCCATAGCATGACTAGGCCCAGCCTCATCGACACCACCCTCCATAGCATGACTAGGCCCAGCCTCATCTACACAACCCTCCATAGCATGACTAGGCCCAGCATCATCTACACCACCCTCCATAGCATGACTAGGCCCAGCATCATCTACACCACCCTCCATAGCATGAATAGGCCCAGCATCATCTACACCACCCTCCATAGCATGACTAGGCCCAGAATCATCGACACCACCCTCCATAGCATGACTAGGCCCAGCATCATCTACACCACCCTCCATAGCATGACTAGGCCCAGCCTCATCGACACAACCCTCCATAGCATGACTAGGTCCAGCCTCATCTACACCACCCTCCATAGCATGACTAGGCCCAGAATCATCGACACCACCCTCCATAGCATGACTAGGCCCAGGCTCATCGACACCACCATCTCTAGCCTGACTAGGCCCAGAATCATCGACACCACCCTCCATAGCATGACTAGGCCCAGCCTCATCTACACCACCCTCCATAGCATGACTAGGCCCAGAATCATCGACACCACCCTCCATAGCATGACTAGGCCCAGCATCATCTACACCACCCTCCATAGCATGACTAGGCCCAGCCTCATCGACACCACCCTCCATAGCATGACTAGGCCCAGCCTCATCTACACCACCCTCCATAGCATGACTAGGCTCAGCATTATCTACACCACCCTCCATAGCATGACTAGGCCCAGCATTATCTACACCACCCTCCATAGCATGACTAGGCCCAGCCTCATCTACACCCCCCTCCATAGCATGACTAGGACCAGAATCATCGACACCACCCTCCATAGCATGACTAGGCCCAGGCTCATCGACACCACCATCTCTAGCCTGATTAGTCCCAGAATCATCGACACCACCCTCCATAGCATGACTAGGCCCAGGCTCATCGACACCACCATCTCTAGCCTGACTAGGCCCAGCCTCATCGACACCACCCTCCATAGCATGACTAGGCCCAGCATCATCTACACCACCTTCCATAGCATGACTAGGCCCAGCCTCATCTACACCACGCTCCATAGCATGACTAGGCCCAGGCTCATCTACACCACCCTCCATAGCATGACTAGGCCCAGCCTCATCGACACAACCCTCCATAGCATGACTAGGTCCAGCCTCATCTACACCACCCTCCATAGCATGACTAGGCCCAGAATCATCGACACCACCCTCCATAGCATGACTAGGCCCAGGCTCATCGACACCACCATCTCTAGCCTGACTAGGCCCAGAATCATCGACACCACCCTCCATAGCATGACTAGGCCCAGCATTATTTACACCACCCTCCATAGCATGACTAGGCCCAGCATCATCTACACCACCCTCCATAGCATGACTAGGCCCAGCATCATCTACACCACCCTCCATAGCATGACTAGGCCCAGAATCATCGACACCACCCTCCATAGCATGACTAGGCCCAGCATCATCTACACCACCCCCCATAGCATGACTAGGCCCAGCCTCATCGACACCACCCTCCATAGCATGACTAGGCCCAGCCTCATCTACACCACCCTCCATAGCATGACTAGGCCCAGCATTATCTACACCACCCTCCATAGCATGACTAGGCCCAGCCTAATCGACACCACCCTCCATAGCATGACTAGGCCCAGCCTCATCTACACCCCCCTCCATAGCATGACTAGGACCAGAATCATCGACACCGCCCTCCATAGCATGACTAGGCCCAGGCTCATCGACACCACCATCTCTAGCCTGACTAGTCCCAGAATCATCGACACCACCCTCCATAGCATGACTAGGCCCAGGCTCATCGACACCACCATCTCTAGCCTGACTAGGCCCAGAATCATCGACACCACCCTCCATAGCATGACTAGGCCCAGCCTCATCGACACCACCCTCCATAGCATGACTAGGCCTAGCATCATCTACACCACCCTCCATAGCATGACTAGGCCCAGGCTCAACTACACCACCCTCCATAGCATGACTAGGCCCAGAATCATCGACACCACCCTCCATAGCATGACAAAGCCCAGAATCATCGACACCATCCTCCATAGCATGACTAGGCCCAGCCTCATCAACACCAACATCTCTAGCCTGACTAGGCCCAGCCTCATCGACACCACCCTCCATAGCATGACTAGGCCCAGCATCATCTACACCACCCTCCATAGCATGACTAGGCCCAGCCTCATCTACACCACGCTCCATAGCATGACTAGGCCCAGCCTCATCTACACCACCCTCCATAGCATGACTAGGCCCAGCATCATCTACACCACCATCCATAGCATGACTAGGCCCAGCATCATCTACACCACCCTCCATAGCATGACTAGGCCCAGCATTATTTACACCACCCTCCATAGCATGACTAGGCCCAGCATCATCTACAGCACCCTCCATAGCATGACTAGGCCCAGCATCATCTACACCACCCTCCATAGCATGACTAGGCCCAGAATCATCGACACCACCCTCCATAGCATGACTAGGCCCAGCATCATCTACACCACCCTCCATAGCATGACTAGGCCCAGCCTCATCGACACCACCCTCCATAGCATGACTAGGCCCAGCCTCATCTACACCACCCTCCATAGCATGACTAGGCCCAGCATTATCTACACCACCCTCCATAGCATGACTAGGCCCAGCATTATCTACACCACCCTCCATAGCATGACTAGGCCCAGCCTCATCTACACCCCCCTCCATAGCATGACTAGGACCAGAATCATCGACACCACCCTCCATAGCATGACTAGGCCCAGGCTCATCGACACCACCATCTCTAGCCTGACTAGTCCCAGAATCATCGACACCACCCTCCATAGCATGACTAGGCCCAGGCTCATCGACACCACCATCTCTAGCCTGACTAGGCCCAGACTCATCGACACCACCCTCCATAGCATGACTAGGCCCAGCATCATCTACACCACCCTCCATAGCATGACTAGGCCCAGCCTCATCTACACCACGCTCCATAGCATGACTAGGCCCAGGCTCATCTACACCACCCTCCATAGCATGACTAGGCCCAGCCTCATCGACACAACCCTCCATAGCATGACTAGGTCCAGCCTCATCTACACCACCCTCCATAGCATGACTAGGCCCAGAATCATCGACACCACCCTCCATAGCATGACTAGGCCCAGGCTCATCGACACCACCATCTCTAGCCTGACTAGGCCCAGAATCATCGACACCACCCTCCATAGCATGACTAGGCCCAGCCTCATCTACACCACCCTCCATAGCATGACTAGGCCCAGCATTATTTACACCACCCTCCATAGCATGACTAGGCCCAGCATCATCTACACCACCCTCCATAGCATGACTAGGCCCAGCATCATCTACACCACCCTCCATAGCATGACTAGGCCCAGCCTCATCTACACCACCCTCCATAGCATGACTAGGCCCAGCATTATCTACACCACCCTCCATAGCATGACTAGGCCCAGCCTAATCGACACCACCCTCCATAGCATGACTAGGCCCAGCCTCATCTACACCCCCCTCCATAGCATGACTAGGACCAGAATCATCGACACCACCCTCCATAGCATGACTAGGCCCAGGCTCATCGACACTACCATCTCTAGCCTGACTAGTCCCAGAATCATCGACACCACCCTCCATAGCATGACTAGGCCCAGGCTCATCGACACCACCATCTCTAGCCTGACTAGGCCCAGAATCATCGACACCACCCTCCATAGCATGACTAGGCCCAGGCTCATCTACACCACCCTCCATAGCATGACTAGGCCCAGAATCATCGACACCACCCTCCATAGCATGACAAAGCCCAGAATCATTGACACCATCCTCCATAGCATGACTAGGCCCAGCCTCATCAACACCAACATCTCTAGCCTGACTAGGCCCAGCCTCATCGACACCACCCTCCATAGCATGACTAGGCCCAGCATCATCTACACCACCCTCCATAGCATGACTAGGCCCAGCCTCATCTACACCACGCTCCATAGCATGAATAGGCCCAGCCTCATCTACACCACCCTCCATAGCATGACTAGGCCCAGCATCATCTACACCACCATCCATAGCATGACTAGGCCCAGCATCATCTACACCACCCTCCATAGCATGACTAGGCCCAGGCTCATCGACACCACCCTCCATAGCATGACTAGGCCCAGCCTCATCGACACCATCCTCCATAGCATGACTAGGCCCAGCCTCATCTACACCACCCTCCATAGCATGACTAGGTCCAGCCTCATCTACACCACCCTACATAGCATGACTAGGCCCAGCATCATCTACACCACCCTCCATAGCATGACTAGGCCCAGCCTCATCTACACCACCCTCCATAGCATGACTAGGCCCAGCATCATTGACACCACCCTCCATAGCATGACTAGGCCCAGCATTATCTACACCACCCTCCATAGCATGACTAGGCTATTTCTTACATTAGTACCCCAGGTCATCTTAGGTTTCATTACATACAGTCGAGAAGAACTACTGAATATAAGACCAGCGTCAACTCACCATGAGTACCACCAAGAATATGTTTTTCGCGACGCGGATCCTGTGTTCTGCCTTACAAACAGGACAACGGAGCGGATCCCATGCAGCGACCCAAAAAAACGACTCCGAAAAAGAGGGAAACGAGGCGGTCTTCTGGTCAGACTCCGGAGACGGGCACACCGTGCACCACTCCCTAGCATTCTTCTTGCCAATGTCCAGTCTCTTGACAACAAGGTTGATGAAATCCGAGCAAGGGTAGCATTCCAGAGGGACATCAGAGACTGTAACGTTCTTTGCTTCACGGAAACGTGGCTCACTGGAGAGACGCTATCCGAGGCGGTGCAGCCAACGGGTTTCTCCACGCATCGCGCAGACAGAAACAAACATCTTTCTGGTAAGAAGAGGGGCGGGGCGTATGCCTTATGGCTAACGTGACATGGTGTGATGAAAGAAACATACAGGAACTCAAATCCTTCTGTTCACCTGATTTAGAATTCCTCACAATCAAATGTAGACCGCATTATCTACCAAGAGAATTCTCTTCGATTATAATCACAGCCGTATATATCCCCCCCCCCAAGCAGACACATCGATGGCTCTGAATGAACTTTATTTGACTCTTTGCAAACTGGAAACCATTTATCCGGAGGCTGCATTCATTGTAGCTGGGGATTTTAACAAGGCTAATCTGAAAACAAGACTCCCTAAATTTTATCAGCATATCGATTGCGCAACCAGGGGTGGAAAGAACTTGGATCATTGTTACTCTAACTTCCGCGACGCATATAAGGCCCTGCCCCGCCCCCCTTTTGGAAAAGCTGACCACGACTCCATTTTGTTGATCCCTGCCTACAGACAGAAACTAAAACAAGAGGCTCCCACGCTGAGGTCTGTCCAACGCTGGTCCGACCAAGCTGACTCCACACTCCAAGACTGCTTCCATAACGTGGACTGGGACATTTACGACGTTTCGTATTGCGTCAGACAACAACATTGACGAATACGCTGATTCGGTGTGCGAGTTCATTAGAACGTGCGTTGAAGATGTCGTTCCCATAGCAACGATTAAAACATTCCCTAACCAGAAACCGTGGATTGATGGCAGCATTCGCGTGAAACTGAAAGCGCGAACCACTGCTTTTAATCAGGGAAGGTGTCTGGTAACATGACCGAATACAAACAGTGCAGCTATTCCCTCCGCAAGGCTATCAAACAAGCTAAGCGTCAGTACAGAGACAAAGTAGAATCTCAATTCAACGGCTCAGACACAAGAGGCATGTGGCAGGGTCTACAGTCAATCAGACTACAGGAAGAAATCCAGCCCAGTCACGGACCAGGATGTCCTGCTCCCAGGCATTCTTAATAACTTTTTTTCCCGCTTTGAGGACAATACAGTGCCACTGACACGGCCTGCAACGAAAACATGCGGTCTCTCCTTCACTGCAGCCGAGGTGAGTAAGACATTTAAACGTGTTAACCCTCGCAAGGCTGCAGGCCCAGACGGCATCCCCAGCCGCGCCCTCAGAGCATGCGCAGACCAGCTGGCCGGTGTGTTTACGGACATATTCAATCAATCCCTATACCAGTCTGCTGTTCCCACATGCTTCAAGAGGGCCACCATTGTTCCTGTTCCCAAGAAAGCTAAGGTAACTGAGCTAAACGACTACCGCCCCGTAGCACTCATTTCCGTCATCACGAAGTGCTTTGAGAGACTAGTCAAGGACCATATCACCTCCACCCCACCCCACACCCTAGACCCACTCCAATTTGCTTACCGCCCAAATAGGTCCACAGTCGATGCAATCTCAACCACACTGCACACTGCCCTAACCCATCTGGACAAGAGGAATACCTATGTGAGAATGCTGTTCATCGACTACAGCTCGGCATTCAACACCATAGTACCCTCCAAGCTCGTCATCAAGCTCGAGACCCTGGGTCTCGACGCCGCCCTGTGCAACTGGGTACTGGACTTCCTGACGGGCCGCCCCCAGGTGGTGAGGGTAGGCAACAACATCTCCTCCCCGCTGATCCTCAACACTGGGGCCCCACAAGGGTGCGTTCTGAGCCCTCTCCTGTACTCCCTGTTCACCCACGACTGTGTGGCCACGCACGCCCTCCAGGACACCTACACCACCCGATGTCACAGGAAGGCCATAAAGATCATCAAGGACATCAACCACCCGAGCCACTGCCTGTTCACCCCACTATCATCCAGAAGGCGAGGTCAGTACAGGTGCATCAAAGCTGGGACCGAGAGACTGAAAAACAGCTTCTATCTCAAGGCCATCAGACTGTTAAACAGCCACCACTAACATTGAGTGGCTGCTGCCAACACACTGACGACACTGACTCAACTCCAGCCACTTTAATAATGGGAATTGATGGGAAATTATGTAAATATATCACTAGCCACTTTAAACAATGCTACCTTATATAATGTTACTTACCCTACATTATTCATCTCATATGCATACGTATATACTGTACTCTATATCATCGACTGTATCCTTATGTAATACATGTATCACTAGCCACTTTAACTATGCCACTTTGTTTACATACTCATCTCATATGTATATACTGTACTCGATACCATCTACTGTATCTTGCCTATGCTGCTCTGTACCATCACTCATTCATATATCCTTATGTACATATTCTTTATCCCCTTACACTGTGTACAAGACAGTAGTTTTGGAATTGTTAGTTAGATTACTTGTTATTACTGCATTGTCGGAACTAGAAGCACAAGCATTTCGCTACACTCGCATTAACATCTGCTAACCATGTGTATGTGACAAATAAAATTTGATTTGATTTGATTTGGGCCCAGCATCATCTACACCACCCTCCATAGCATGACTAGGCCCAGAATCATCGACAAAACCCTCCATAGCATGACTAGGCCCAGCATCAGACACCACCCTCCATAGCATGACTAGGCCCAGCCTCATCGACACCACCCTCCATAGCATGACTAGGCCCTGCCTCATCTACACCACCCTCCATAGCATGACTAGGCCCAGAATCATCGACACCACCCTCCATAGCATGACTAGGCCCAGCCTCATCGACACCACCATCTCTAGCCTGACTAGGCCCAGCCTCATCTACACCACCATCTCTAGCCAGACTAGGCCCAGCCTCATCTACACCACCATCTCTAGCCTGACTTGGCCCAGCCTCATCTACATCACCATCTCTAGCATGACTAGGCCCAGCCTCATCTACACCACCATCTCTTGCATGACTAGGCCCAGCCTCTGCAGTCTGCATCTCATTAGCCCCTGCACGCTGACCCCGATTTCCCCCACTGGCATTTGTGCCCTCACCTTGTCTACGGCCTTTATGTGGGCACGCAAAGCTCTTATGCCCCAAATCCCCACACTCAAAACACCGTAGACACCGTGTGCTGGCAAACCCTGCATAGAGCCCCTCCCCATGCATCACTTTAAAATGCACATTTAGCTGTTGCTCATTGTTATTCAGAAACATAAACACTTGCCTCCGGAATGAAACAACGTGCTTAACGGCATCTGCCTGTTCACCGACTGCAAGCAGAACCTCCTCCACTTTAACTCCATTCTCAGGAACACACCTGAATCCATTCCATATCGATCAGCGTCTCCTCCGTGCTAGGCTGAGAAGCCATCGTGCACACCACACCTTCCAAACCCCAGGAAACTTACTCTAACTTTGAAAAAACCTGCAGATACCACTAAAACAAATAGTGCATTAACCCTCCATCATAGAAAAGAAAATACCAAGAATAGAATCAAGAAAGTTAGTTAGGACAGAGCCCTCCACACCAAACACTCAAACTTCAAAAAACTCCCAGCATGCACTGCGAGAGAGAGAGTCCCCTGTACATATCCGAGAAAGAGCAGTAGCCAATTTGAGCTTGTGACTGCACTGAGCGTTCACTAGCACCCCCACAGGCCAACCTCTGTAGGGAGAGTAGACAGTCTGAATTCCAAATGGCACCCTATTCCCTATATATCGTGCACTACTTTTGACCAGGGCCTAGGGTGCCATTTGGAACGCAATGCCCTGGTCAAAAGTAGCACACTCTATAGGTAATAGGGTGCCATTTGGGATTCATCCACACACAGAAATATGGGTGAGCTGATACTATCTACATTTCAGAAAGACAGAGTACTGTTGAACTGGCTGTTCTGCTGACTACAGACTTCAGCCTGAAGGGTCAGCAAAGAAGAAGGACAAAACAGATGTCAAGGAACATAATGATGCCTACGGCATGTGGGAAAACGTATGCAGAGACGGAGGGATGCGATTCAAGGTAGCTTCTGACAGCAGTCACTTTGACAGTCCCTAAAACAAGAGGACAAACTGGACACACACAACCTAAAGGGTAGTTAGAGGGAAGGATGTGCCTTGGCTTAAATGTTACATGTCAATTACTGCAGTGGAGGGTGATGATTGGGCAGAGACTCCCAATCCCCCGCCCCCCTCGTCAGGGTCTGACACTTCTTAGCCTGTCAGTCAAGGGGACATTCTGTAGACGGTCTGGACAACGCGTCACCTTCCCTTCTCAAATGGAAGACATTTTGTAAACAACCTTACGGTACTGCTCCGAAAACCACAGCCAAGGCTTTGAGTCGAGGTAAACAGGAAACGAGCAGTTTGGTTCGTTACTTGACTTGTTCAAGCTTTCCAACTTCTCTCGTTCAGGGTTTTACCCATGCATCCATAACATTCACAATCACCTTGATTAAAAAGTGTAGCGGCAAGCTAGACGAGACAAAAGTACGATCCATCAGGGTGTAAGAAGAGCTATCAAAAACAAAAGCGAGAGACAACCCGCGTGCTCTGTCTTCCGGAAAGATGCGAGGAAAACACTTCAAACAACTGACAAAACTTTGTCAGAAAGAGATATTTTATTCATGCCATCAGTAAGAGAAGCCGAATAGAGCTGCACTTTTGATCCCGAACCTTGAACGTCCCGCTCCTGCAGGATTAGCCAGAGTCTTTGATGAGCTGGGTAACGCGTCTGTTGACATCACTCCTGACATGGCGGGTAGTGGGATGGGAGGCAAGATGACATTCATCACCAGGAAGGACCTTGTATCCATTTTGAGTGACACAATATGCTCCTTAAATTAGCACCTCCCACTTTTGACTTTGTGCGCTGTCAAAGCTTATTAAGGCTGTGTGATTGTCCTTGAAGGGGACAGATTTCCAGTGTTATATATTGGTTTTTATTTTGGTTTGTTTTAGATATTTGAGCCTTCACTTTCCCTCCAGACCTCGATCCCCAATGTTGTATGAAGGCTTTATTTTGGTTTGTTTTAGGTTTTTCAGCCTTTTTCCTGTCCTTCTGTCTCACAGCTGTTCCAACAGTTTAAAAAGACAGATCTACAATATCATATTTGGGTTTTATTTAGGTTTACTTTAGGTGTTTCTATTTTTTCTCATAGTACTACTCTGTTGTTGAAACGGAAAGGGATCTGAGCTGCAGGCTGAGCTGCAGGAGATGAAAGGTACTTTTAGGGGCCATTAGGAGGTCAATAGAAAACGCTTAAATTATGCACCACTCACAATTGAGCCATACATCAGGATAGAGAAAAACACATTGGCTACAGATGTGACCAGAAGACAGCTCCTGTCATGAATTGACATTTTGTGTACGTGAGCATGTGTGGTGAGGAGTTGTGTGTGTGTGTGTGTGTGCGTGTGTGCGTGCGCGGGGTGGGGAGGGTGTGCACTCGAGGGTGTGTGTGTTTCTGACTGCATGCACGAATATGTGTGTGAGACTGTGCATGTGTTACTAATTACAATTTCTGGGTGATGTCTGTGCGTGCGTGTGGGGTGTGTCTGGGTCTCGGCTTCCCGTCGTGTTCTCTTTGATATCCCGGGGTGTTGGCAGTTTTGTCCCTCTACGTTTAAATAGTTTTTTTGACGACCATGAGTGACAGGCAGGAGGTGAGGGGAGGAGGGGTGAGGAAGAGGGAAGGCGGTATGAGTCAGGAACAAACGCCCAGTACTCACCGTCTGACAAACTCCATCAATGTGGCCTGATGGGAAGAGACAGGCCGTGTCAGAACACAGGAGCTACAGTTTCATCATCCCGGTCAAGATCAGAATTAGAGGGAAAGTCGTCACCAAGCACAAGAAGACATGCTATGCACCTACAATTGACTTCGTATTGCGGGCCAGAACAACAAAGAACAGATCAGAGTTTGGAGACATGGCGGTCCCCGTTCAATCAAGACTACAATCCACATTAAGTACTAAATGGTTTAGATGCATTTTTCTGTCACACAATTCAGATTGTTGTACTGATCATATGTATCAAATATGTATCAAATGGGTATTATTGCAGTGTAAGAGGAATATTGATCTATATTCTCATTAAACAGCAAACATTTTGGAATTTTTGAAGCGCAAACTATTGACTGTAGACTGGCATTATTGAGTGGTGCATGTATTATATGCCATGAAGTCTGTCACAGTGTCTCCTTCCATGATTAAGATATGTCAGTGTATAAAGCTATGGTTAGTTGGTCCAGTCTGGCCCAATGTGCCTGTAGTTCCTGACTGGGCAGGAAGTGGAGTTGCCATGTAGTCCCAGATGGCAGCCCAAGGGAGTGGGACCTGATTCAGTGAGTGGGCCGTCTCGAGGAAGTGTTTTAAGGGCTTTATAGTACAGTAAAGTATAGAACTTACCTCAAATGTGAGGTTGTTCAATCATGCAGGCTGCAATTGATTCAGCTTGCCAGCTTGCCCAATGGATTACTCCCAAAAGTACAAAACCCTATCTATTTGGCACTCCAGTCAGGCTCAATCAAAATGCTCCTAAGTATTTGAAAGATAACAAATACTAATTGAACCCATGTACAGTGTGTGTGTGTGTGTGTGTGTGTGTGTGTGTGTGTGTGTGTGTGTGTGTGTGTGTGTGTGTGTGTGTGTGTGTGTGTGGGGGGGGGGGGGGGGGGTCACCTCATAACCAGTTATTTTCCAAAATAAATGGAAGCAATGGAATTAAACAGAGACACTCTCCTGTGTGTTTACAGAACGATAAGCTGAATGCTTTGACGTCTCAGCAAAAAGTTAGACACATAAAACACGTTGTTTGGTATTTGTTCTAACTTGAATTACAAAGAAACAATGTTTGTCTCATTAGTCGTTCCGGGGCCTCAAAGGTTTATAAGGCAACACTCAAGAAAAAGCGGAGAGATCATTAATTTATTAATTTCTTAGTTTGTTTGTTTTTCCAAGCTTCTCGTTAGCACTGCCAGCTTGATATTTTTGGATTATTAATCACAGAGCCAACGGCACGCATGAAGAATGAGCTTGTTTGATTCATAATATCAATTTCTGAAAAATACTGCTTTCTTTTGCTTTTCTTTCATACTTGTTTGTAAAAGAGGCCTTCCAACGCAGATATGCAACAGAATATGTCTGGTAGTTCATCTCATGTTTTATGAAGAGATTAGGCAATGACAATGGAGGAAGGTTGTTGCATGACTCATGATGAGCAGTAGTGATGTCATGATCGTACTCTGAATACAAAGATAAAAATGAACACAAGACATTTTGTGAATCTCTCAAGAAACGATTTCACTGCTTACAGATTTAGACAACGGGAACATTTGAAGAGAGGAACAGTTAACCAAAATCAGGTGCGGAAAATCATCAAAACAACGATGACGACAACAACATAAAGAGCTCAAATCCCAACCTTAATGCATCACAAGGGGAGTTGACTTCTCTAATGACATTACTGACAGCCCAGAAGAGATAACGGTACATTAGCGTGGTGTGCTCCACTTTCCGGATGCCCCAGAAACCATCTTCTCTCTCTGTCTACTCTCTCTCGCCCACTCTATATCTATCTATCACCCCCTTTCTCTGCCTGTCCCCTTCTCACTTTCTCCCCCCTCTCTTTCTCGCTCTCTCTCTTTTTCCTTCTCTCTCGCTCGCTCTCTCTCTTTCCCCCTCTCTCTTTCTCACTCTCACCCCCTCTCTCTGTATCACCCTCTCTCTCCCCTCCCTCCCTCTCTCCCTCCCCTCCCTCCCCTCTCTCGATCTCCCACAGGAGCTACCTCCAGGAAATCCCGGCGTAGAGTGAAGATATTTGAACACATTCAGAACACGTTCTCCCTCACCTCTCCGGTGTTCACTCACTCTGGTACAATTAGCACATTAAAGGAGAAGTGTCTCCGACAGCCACGGTACAGACACTACGCGGCCACGGAGTGTGTCGCTGACGTTCAGGGATGTTACAAGTGCAAGCTCCTGGTTTAGAATAGGGGCACTCCGGCAGCTGAGAATGTGAGAGTATGTTTGTGTGAGTGTGTGCACTGAATGCGTACACTACAAAACATGATTAACACCTTCCTAATATTGAGTTGCAGTGTATATGCCCCTTGATTTACATATACTCAATAGAGTGTACAGCATATGAGCTGTCACAACTAACACCTAACTACTCAGCTGCTTGGTGGTTAATGGCTGACCAGCTACAGTCTCCAAGGGTGACTGGGCCAGAAAGTAGACCCAAGCCATTTGTGCTCAGGGATACCATTCTATAGGGAGCTACTTAGGTCAGATAGAGGTCTTAGCTGGTGCAATGATACATGTTATTTGAATAATATGTCAGTTGCATCTTGGGGGAAAAAAAGAGTCTGTGTAGTATCTTCATTGTCTCTTAGGCTTCTGACACACCGTAATGTACATAGAGGGAGACAGATTGATGCGAGTGATTTTCCATGGGACTAGCTATTAAATATTGATCCTGTATAAAAGGTACTTTGCAGAGCAAACTAAACCATCAGCATGAATGAAGATCACATGCTTCCCCTCGTGTACAGAGATATTAGATGATCACACACTCTGTGATGTCGCTCTCGACCTCCCTTGGAGTTGGGGAGCTGGAGAAACAAGTATTTTTAGTATCATCACACCCTCAGGATCAAAAATATAGTTCTAGGGGATATACTGTATTTTCTCTTCTCTATGGATATCTGGAGCCCTCTTCTATTTCATACACCACGGTACGTATCAAACTAATACACAAGGGGAAACATGAAACTATTCATGTGACTGTATTTACTTGGCATTGCACGATTGAACCTGTTCATTTGCATTTTTACACATTAGTCATTTATCAGACACTCTTATCCAGAATGGATATATGTGCATACACGTTCCGACATTTTCAAACGCCATGCTCTACCAACTAAACCAAATGGGACTGCTCAATAGGTTTAGAGAATTTCTATGATTTTCGCAATTCCTATTCTTGATTTATTCGAGTGCATTACCTTCAATTCAATACGAAATTATACCCTCTCTAGTGGCCAGGTAAGGGGCCAAGAATAGCAGACAGGGTCAACTGGTGTGTGAGTGTGTGTGTGTGTGTGTGTGTGTGTGTGGGGGGGTCCTGGGTAAATGTGTGTCACAGCGAAAATCCTATCACATCAATACCACATCGACATCCCCTCTCCAACCTCCTGCATGCCTCAACTAAGGAGGCCAATTTTCTCTCTGTCTGCCTCCCTCATTCCTGTTCTCAGCCTATTTTCTTCAACCGCTTCAGTCAGACAAGGGCCATTCTGGAAGGTTAGAGGAAGTTCAGTTCTCTTCTTAACCCATCACTTCTCGGCCCCTAAAGAACAATGATTCCTCTGATCTATGTGTGACTGTTGTGTACCTGTTCTTCCTCCTCTGCCTGGGGTTCACGAGGGTATCCGTGCTCTAGCACTCACCTCATTTCCCAGGGCACGGCAGCAGGGCCCATTAGCGTTAGCGCTAAACGCTAGCTGCCACCGTGACCGTGCAGCAGAATGACCAAACTGGAGGGAAAATGTTTCACTGCTTTACCAAGGTTCCGCTGGCTGGTCAAGCGTGTTGTCATAACTGGTCGGTGTGCTGTCGGAAACAAAATTTGGATGTGTCCTCAGACTAAGTTTTTATTATTTCAAATGAAATCTTATTTTTGATGTGCTAAATATTGTGCTTTGACCTTTTTCCATTTTTACCATCTTAAAATGTTGTTCTTGTTTTCACGGATCACTGTAATAACTCAAAAGAAAATGTACAAACATTGGTTCCCACCACATGAATACTTTACAAAATACGACTGTCACGGCCGTCCTCCTCTTCGTCTGAAGAGGAGAGGCGAGAAGGATCAGAGGACCAATATGCGGCGTGGTAAGTGTCCATGGTAAAATCTTTAATAAAGAAAGACTGAACACTATACAAACGAGTAACAAAAACAATAAACCAAATTCGACCGTGAAGCTACAAAATGAGACCTGTGCTGAAACAAGCCATCAACATAGACAATCACCCACAAACAAACAGTGCAACCCAGGCTACCTAAGTATGATTCTCAATCAGAGACAACTAATGACACCTGCCTCTGATTGAGAACCATACTAGGCCGAAAACATAGAAATGCCCCAAAACATAGAAAAACAAACAGACTGCCCACCCAACTCACGCCCTGACCATACTAAATAAGTACAAAACAAAGGAAATAAAGGTCAGAACGTGACAGTACCCCCCCCCCCAAAGGTGCGGACTCCGGCCGCAAAACCTTGACCTATAGGGGAGGGTCTGGGTGGGCGTCTGTCCGCGGTGGCGGCTCTGGCGCGGGACGCGGACCCCACCTCATCATTGTCTTAGTCCGCCTTATTGTCCGCCTCCGTGGCTTTCTCAGCATGACCACCCCTCTCAATGACCCCACTGGACAGAGGGGCAGCTCGGGACAGAGGGACAGCTGCTCGGGACAGAGAGACAGCTGCTCGGGACAGAGAGACAGCTGCTCGGGACAGAGAGACAGCTGCTCGGGACAGAGAGACAGCTGCTCGGGACAGAGAGACAGCTGCTCGGGACAGAGAGACAGCTGCTCGGGACAGAGAGACAGCTGCTCTGGGCAGAGGGGCTCCGGCAGAGGCGCCGGACAGGCGGGAGGCTCCGGCAGAGGCGCCGGACAGGCGGGAGGCTCCGGCAGAGGCGCCGGACAGGCGGGAGGCTCCGGCAGAGGCGCCGGACAGGCGGGAGGCTCCGGCAGAGGCGCCGGACAGGCGGGAGGCTCCGGCAGCGGCGCCGGACAGGCGGGAGGCTCCGGCAGCGGCGCCGGACAGGCGGGAGGCTCCGGCAGCGGCGCCGGACAGGCGGGAGGCTCCGGCAGCGGCGCCGGACAGGCGGGAGGCTCCGGCAGCGGCGCCGGACAGGCGGGAGGCTCCGGCAGCGGCGCCGGACAGGCGGGAGACTCCGGCAGCGGCGCCGGACAGGCGGGAGACTCCGGCAGCGGCGCCGGACAGGCGGGAGACTCCGGCAGCGGCGCCGGACAGGCGGGAGACTCCGGCAGCGGCGCCGGACAGGCGGGAGACTCCGGCAGCGGCGCCGGACAGGCGGGAGACTCCGGCAGCGGCGCCGGACAGGCGGGAGACTCCGGCAGCGGCGCCGGACAGGCGGGAGACTCCGGCAGCGGCGCCGGACAGGCGGGAGACTCCGGCAGCGGCGCCGGACAGACAGGACCACCTGCAGGGAGGAGACAGAGAGACAGCCTGGTGCGTGGGGCTGCCACAGGTACCACCAGGCTGGGGAGCCCTTCAGGAGGCTTGGGGTTAGGAGGAGGCACCTGAAGGACCGGGCTGTGGGGGAGCACCGGAGCTCTGGTGCGCAACCTTGGCACCACCTCCCCAGGCTGGATAACCACTCTAGCCCGGACCCTCCAGAGTGCAGGCACAGGTTGAACCGGGCTGTGGGTAAGCACGGGAGATCTAGTGCTTACTACACGCACCTCTCCCTTAGGCTCCATTCCCACATTCGCCCGGCACGAGCGGAGCGCAGGCAGAGGACGCACTGCACCCTCCCAGCGCCCCGGAGACACAGCACGCAGAGCCGGCGCAGGATACCCTGGACCTAAACTGCGTACCGGCGACCAGACCCGCTGAGCAGGCACCATACGCCCTGGCTCGATGCCCGCACTCGCATGACACTCTCGGGGGGCTGTCCTATAGCGCACCGGGCTATGGCCACGTACTGGCGACACTGTGCGCTTAACCGCATAACACGGTGCCTGCCCAGTATCGCGCTGCTTATAATAAGCACGAGGAGTGAGCGCAGGTCTGCTACCTGGCTTAGCTCCACCCCTCGTGTGCCCCCCCCCAAAAAAAATGTGGGGCTGTCTCTCGTACCTGTCGCACTGCCGTGCTGCCTCCTCATATCGCCGCCGCTCAGCTTTCGCTGCCTCCAGCTCTGCTTTGGGGCGGCGATATTCCCCAGCCTGTGCCCAGGGTCCCTCTCCGTTCAGTATCTCCTCCCATGTCCAGGAGTCCTGTGATACCGGCCGCTGTTGTTGCTGCTGCTGCTGCTGCTGCTGCTGCTGCTGTCGTCGCTGTTTTCTACCACGCCGCTTGGTCCTTGGTTGGTGGGTGATTCTGTCACGGCCGTCCTCCTCTTCGTCTGAAGAGGAGAGGCGAGAAGGATCAGAGGACCAATATGCGGCGTGGTAAGTGTCCATGGTAAAATCTTTAATAAAGAAAGACTGAACACTATACAAACGAGTAACAAAAACAATAAACCAAATTCGACCGTGAAGCTACAAAATGAGACCTGTGCTGAAACAAGCCATCAACATAGACAATCACCCACAAACAAACAGTGCAACCCAGGCTACCTAAGTATGATTCTCAATCAGAGACAACTAATGACACCTGCCTCTGATTGAGAACCATACTAGGCCGAAAACATAGAAATGCCCCAAAACATAGAAAAACAAACAGACTGCCCACCCAACTCACGCCCTGACCATACTAAATAAGTACAAAACAAAGGAAATAAAGGTCAGAACGTGACAACGACAGCTAACACTATACCATGGTCTGACCACAAAATCACAAAAGCCACTAGAAAATAGATAACCCAATCCTCCATTTTAGTGATCGGGCCATTGAGTTACAGGTATGTCCCCCTGGGACGCTGTACCTCTCTCTACTCCAATTCACACACAGACATTCGCGCACACACACGCATCAGGCACACACAGACAGACACGCGCGCACACAGACACACACACACAAACCCAAATCCAATCACCACGGCAACACTACCCTGGAACACTACAACACTCTGAGGGTTAGACACACACACACACACACAACAACTGCACTGTAAGCAGCTTCTGCCTGCTACAGCCTGTCTGAGCTATCTGGCCCTTATATCTATGCCCTATCTCTCCGGTTAAGAGGCTGAGCGCTGGGGGCATGTGGATCACATATAGAGCATTCCATAAGGGGTCTGATGATAATCAGGCCGCAAGCGATAATGCAGACACAGATCTCATTCACTTGCCCTATACAACAACATGGGGCGGGCAAAATATGCTTCACGCCAATAGTACTCAGTACTAGCGCTTCACTCCATGGCTCCATGGCTTCTATGGCTTCTTCCAAGGCAGCTCAGCAGAGAACATTACAGAATGATTAAAAACTAAGCGCTGCTTCGAATTATCGCTTCAATTTTCTTCTCTCTCCATGCTGTGTGGGTAAGATGTTCTCGGGGCAATTTGGGCACAGCGTGTGTGAATGGCGGAGTTGTTTGGACACAAATATTTCTTGTTTTCAATAATGTTCTTGTTTGTAGTGAGAAGGAGTGATGGGAGAAGATGGAGAAGCGGTTGCCAATATGGAGGTGACCTAAATTCACCACGGACACTTCAATCTGATCCAGAAGGGAGATATTAGCAAGAACATGTGTGTGTGTGTGTGTGTGTGTGTGTGTGTGTGTGTGTGTGTGTGTGTGTGTGTGTGTGTGTGTGTGTGTGTGTTAGAGTGTGTGTGTGTGTGTGTGTGTGTGTTAGAGTGTGTTTTGAAGTGTGCCTGTTAGAGTGTGTGTTAGAGTGTGTGTGTGTGTGTGTGTTAGAGTGTCTGTATGTGTTAGAGTGTGTGTGTGTGTGTGTGGTGTGTGTGTGTTAGAGTGTGTTTTGAAGTGTGCCTGTTAGAGTGTGTGTTAGAATGTGTGTGTGTGAGTGTGTGTGTGCTAGTGTGTGTGTGTTAGAGTGTGTGTTTGACATTTAATGTGTGGATGCACGAATTGTATCTACGTACAGTATGTGGCCACCAGCATGTGTTCCAAGACATATCATCCTCTGTGCCATTCCAAGGGTGCCAGAGAGGTAGGCAGACACACCACAACCAGGTCCCACTTAAGAAAACAAATCCCTTGCAATATAATCACTCACACAGGCCCACAACGAGTAAAACCCTCCTCTTAGTTTGACAGGCTAAATCTGCAGTATTAATCCCTAGAGAGAAGCCTAGTGTTTGGGGACCGGGGCCCAGAGTTAAGTCCCTGCCTCTGGGGCTCTCGTAAGAGAGGGTGCCCTTAGGGTCTGATACTGAGATCCCCCCCCCCCCCCCCCCCCCACACACACACACACACACACACAAAGAGAGAGACAGACAGACAGACACACAGACAAACATCTCCTCCATACTATTGCAGAGTAGCTCTGCTAATTGTGGGGAGAGTGCCGTGAGTATGTCCCTTTTATCTTGCATTCACATCCACTCCCCAATCACGGTGCTCCCTCCTAAATTGCTCACTCTGAGAGCCAGCCCCATCACTCTTCTGCTGACTGTTCTTTCTAATGCAACAGGAGAGCGGCAGCATTGCCACGCTTCTATCTTCATCTTTCACAAGGACAAGTCTCTTATGTTTTTCCCTTATGAAAACAACCATCGCTGAGTGATAGGGAGGGAGAGGGAGAGAGAGAGAGGTTATGTTATGTGTGGCCTCTTGAGGGTGATTCTGGGATAGCGCCCCTGCTTGACCTGCACTGAACTCTGGGGGATTGAGTCCAAGTTAACTACAAAACATGATGTTCTGGGGGTTTTGGTGTGACAAGGCATGCTGATGTCACATTGTGATAGGGAGAGGGAGCGGGAGAGAGAGAGCGAGAGAGAGAGAGGGAGGTAGTTGGAGAAATAGAGGTAGAAGAGCTTGGGAGATGGATAAAGAGGGGAGAGAGAGGGGGCAGAGGGAGGGATAGAGAGAGAGAGAGGGATAGAGGGAAAGAAGGGAAGAGAAGGGAAGAGAGAAGGGTGTAGTGTAGTGGCGCAGATGGTAACAGGATAGGGGAAAATGGAGGCCGTTTGTGTACAGCGCAGGACACTGTTAAAACTCACTGACAAGTTGAATGCTCCTGTTGTTTTAAAGAGCGACTTACCCTCAAAAGCAACTAATCCTTTTGAAAGTTGACTATGTGGCATCGATATGAGTCAGAAACATTTATTCTAGTGTCCAAATTGACTACAAAGTGTGAATAGGATAATTTTGGTCATGAAGTCAGTCTCAGTTTGGAACCTCAGTGCATCACAAGAAATCATGCCCGCTTTTGCCAAGCTCCACGTGCAAATCGTCCCTCCACCCACTTCGATTCCCTTCATTGAATGGGGCTCCGTTGTTTCATCACCCCCAATGTGTTCAAAGGATCACAGGCCCTATACTTATTGACCATGCCTCCACATCCAAAGTTCTATGGTTTGCATGCCCTGCCGAAGGACCCTAGTATGCGGAATAGGAGTTTGGAGTTTGTCGGTCCCCAAGTCCGCACCAGTAAATGCTAGCTTGGTTATCTAACGACCGGTGGTGGTGAGTATAACCAGAGACACTGGAATATAATGACCTCTCTGGTATAACTTAGCTAACAACGTTACATATTGTTACATACTGGTTAGGTAGGTAGTTATAGTTTGATAAATCGAAGGAAGCTAGTTAAGGTTATCTAGCGAGGCAGGCTAGCGAATGTTTTATCTAATGTTAGCATAGCTAGCTAGCTACTTCATTATAACTTAGTCAGGTCATAGCTCGTACACGTTGTTTGTGTATTGTCTAGGTACTGCTGGTTATTTAACTTTATCATTTGATAATGCTAGTGAGGCAGGCTAGCTAAATATAGGCTAGCTAACGTTAGCTAGCTAGCTAATGTTAGCCTACAAGTTGGCTTTACATGTTAGTTAGTGTATTCTGTATTGTCAAGGGTAAAACTAAATAATGGTGGTAGCTAAGTCCTGTCTGAGAGGGAGACACTCTAGACCCAAACTGTTATAGACCTATATCCATCCTGCCCTGCCTTTCCAAAATCTTCGAGAGCCAAGTTAATGAATCTCACCGTACCTTTTCCACTATGCAATCTGGTTTCCGAGCGGGTCATGGGTGTACCTCATCCACGCTCAAGGTCCTAAACCGATATCATAACCACAAATGAAATGTGACCATACTTTAACATTCATATATCATCAAATCAAAACCTTTACAGCCTATATAGCATTTTAGAAGTCATCAAGAGTTCTGGTTTTCATTTCTCCCCAGGATTCAACTAAAAACAGACAATACATATACAGTGCCTTGCGAAAGTATTCGGCCCCCTTGAACTTTGCGACCTTTTGCCACATTTCAGGCTTCAAACATAAAGATATAAAACTGTATTTTTTTGTGAAGAATCAACAACAAGTGGGACACAATCATGAAGTGGAACGACATTTATTGGATATTTCAAACTTTTTTAACAAATCAAAAACTGAAAAATTGGGCGTGCAAAATTATTCAGCCCCCTTAAGTTAATACTTTGTAGCGCCTGGACTTTGACTTTGACTTGGCCATTCTAACACCTGGATATGTTTATTTTTGAACCATTCCAGTGTAGATTTTGCTTTATGTTTTGGATCATTGTCTTGTTGGAAGACAAATCTCCGTCCCAGTCTCAGGTCTTTTGCAGACTCCATCAGGTTTTCTTCCAGAATGGTCCTGTATTTGGCTCCATCCATCTTCCCATCAATTTTAACCATCTTCCCTGTCCCTGCTGAAGAAAAGCAGGTCCAAACCATGATGCTGCCACCACCATGTTTGACAGTGGGGATGGTGTGTTCAGGACTGTGTTGCTTTTACGCCAAACATAACGTTTTGCATTGTTGCCAAAAAGTTCAATTTTGGTTTCATCTGACCAGAGCACCTTCTTCCACATGTTTGGTGTGTCTTCCAGGTGGCTTGTGGCAAACTTTAAACGACACTTTTTATGGATATCTTTAAGAAATGGCTTTCTTCTTGCCACTCTTCCATAAAGGCCAGATTTGTGCAATATACGACTGATTGTTGTCCTATGGACAGAGTCTCCCACCTCAGCTGTAGATCTCTGCAGTTCATCCAGAGTGATCATGGGCCTCTTGGCTGCATCTCTGATCAGTCTTCTCCTTGTATGAGCTGAAAGTTTAGAGGGACGGCCAGGTCTTGGTAGATTTGCAGTGGTCTGATACTCCTTCCATTTCAATATTATCGCTTGCACAGTGCTCCTTGGGATGTTTAAAGCTTGAGAAATCTTTTTGTATCCAAATCCGGCTTTAAACTTCTTCACAACAGTATCTCGGACCTGCCTGGTGTGTTCCTTGTTCTTCATGATGCTCTCTGCGCTTTTAACGGACCTCTGAGACTATCACAGTGCAGGTGCATTTATACGGAGACTTGATTACACACAGGTGGATTGTATTTATCATCATTAGTCATTTAGGTCAACATTGGATCATTCAGAGATCCTCACTGAACTTCTGGAGAGAGTTTGCTGCACTGAAAGTAAAGGGGCTGAATAATTTTGCACGCCCAATTTTTCAGTTTTTGATTTGTTAAAAAAGTTTGAAATATCCAATAAAATATCCACTTGTTGATTCTTCACAAAAAAATACAGTTTTATATCTTTATGTTTGAAGCCTGAAATGTGGCAAAAGGTCGCAAAGTTCAAGGGGGCCGAATACTTTCGCAAGGCACTGTAGGCCTTGAGTTTCAAGCGTTGGTTGAAATGAAATGTTCAAGTTAACAGTTAATATGTTGGATTGTATCCATCTCTACAACAAATCTAAGTAAGGGAACTCCCCCCTTAAATGGACAAAAATGAATGGGAACATATTGGCACTCTAACAACCATATACACGGTGTCCAATACCACTCAATTGGACGTTGTTTCATTCAAAGTTGATTGCAAATGCCATATGGCAAATGCCAAATGTAACACTGCAAAAATCCAACAAATGAGGAGTGCGCTCCACCGTAATTTTTCATATTGCAAATGTAACACAAGTAAAGACCCAAGAGTAAAATTTTGAAAAATGTAAAAAAAAAATCTAAAATGTATCACCCCCTTAAAAAAGTGCTTTCTGTATGAACATACTTTTGTCATATTTAATTATCATATATTTTTTTTTACTTGTCCATAAGGCACATGCTTTGTCCATTGGCAATATGATTTCATAGGAAGTCAAAAGTCACTTTTTTGTGGGGAGCCAAATGCCATAAGAAATGTCCAAATGCAATATGAAAGATTTGAAAGTGCCAAATCAGGATGTTATATCCATTTGCCATGTACCATCAATGGAATTCGGTTTACAAACCCAAAGGTCAGTGAACCATTTATACTGCCAAAATTATATAGAGCACTATGTTAAGCCGTGAATCAACCTAGATGGTCTATTTGTCATGTATGATGAGGGAGAAGTGGGACTGTTGTTTTTTAACGATTTTTTGAAAAATGTCCAATATGACAAAGGGCTGACTATTGGATAGGCATGGGTGGGGGTGCTCCCTAACCAACCGTGGACCCCTTGCTACCCCGTAATGGCATTAAAAACCATTTTAAAAATGTGCTCCTGGTAACCTGTTCCAATCACCAGATGCACAGCTGTGCATTTGCAATATTTTTCAACGTGCATTTACCATCACGAATTTGACATGCTCAAAAATTCTGCAGAAATGTCAAAAATGACTGGCCTGATGAACTAGGGATGGCCGTGCAGTGATAGTGGTTCCTTTCCATCGGTCGTTGTGTTGATTTCATCATGTCCATTTGGTGATGGTACCTCACTGTTTAAACATATTGCAAATGGACAAAAGTCAGCCAGCAATTCACCGTCCATCGGTCAATTAGATATCATTCTGACACCAAACTGATACAAACTGACCCCACACCCACTTTTTCCAACTCATTTAGAAGCCAACTATCACATATTCAGAGCTGGCCCAAAATTCTCAGCGCCTTCTGTTCAAACCATTATAAAAACATAAAACATGTAGTTACGTTCTAGCTGCGGGTCCAGTTCAGACATTATGTGTAGACCTAGCAGAGGTGACCCCGAATCCCAAGTTTCAGTTCGATAGGTCATTTGGAGCCCCAGTAGCGACCTTAATTGGTGTTGAAAATCCAAATTTCTGGGCATTGCTATGGGGTCCTTGAATGAGCTATCAGACAGAAATGTAAACACCTTCTTTTAACTGTTAAGGGTTAATGCCACACGGTCAATGATAGGCTTGCACAGATTGGGAGGACCCCAGGAACGTTCCTGAGGTCAAATTCAATTTAGGGCCAGGCTTCATTTTGGGCCTACTTTTTCTCATGGTCGCTGCGCTTAAAGCTATGGTCAAGCGGGGCATCTCGTTGAACTCGGCACAGCCTAGAGATTATGGTAATGCAATTGCAGGCTCTGAGTGTCTTTAAGCGCCGCACTTTGTCACTCCATCCTTGCTGTGTGTGTGTGTGTGTGTGTGTGTGTGTGTGTGAGAGAGCTTTTCTTTGATATCTGTTGGGAGAAATGACTGATTTACAGTTCATGAGGGTTGCCTAATAACACAGACCTTTTTAATCCTTCGAAACAGCACCTATGAGACGATTTTAATGCACTTCCGGTTTACACAGGAAGTTGAAAGTGAACACATATCCTCCTTTGGGTAGGCACTTATAGAATATTGAGTTTTAAGTCTTTATGTTAAGAACTGAGTTATTTACAGAGGGTTGAATGAGTGTGTGTTATTTCAGAAAATCACAGAAATCTCACAGAGCTCGGAAACACACTTCAATTTTTTTTGTCTGAACACGCTGCAACTGGATCTGTAACTTTTATTTTAAAAAACACCTTTTATTGAACATCACCAATTTGACATTGTACGATTTCTCTTAAATTACGATAGATAAATGGCTGGTTCTTTTTTTATTGACACCGTAGGTTCATTTACTTTGACATGAAGTGGAAAAATTAGCGCTCTATTTTCATTTTTGACCTTTGATCCCAGAATTATGGCCATAACTCAAAAACCGTTGAGGCCTCGACGCCATCTTGTTCGGGGCCAACTGCCCATTATGCCAAACCTATGCTCACCAAGTTTCATCTTTAAAGTCTTGATTGGTGATGTTTTGTACATTTGCAATATGATTCCATTCGCCCTCTTGTGGGATTTACCACGACAGAGGAAACATTTTATGAAACGGAAACCGAATGTCCGAGAGACTTCGTTTGATGACTTCCTGGAAGATCCGGCCCTGATCCGGCCCTGTCCGTGAATTTTAGAAACGTTGGCGGACGTCTAGTACATTTGCAATGTGGACTTTCTCACTAATCATATGGCGAATGTCAAAATGTTCCCTTAAGGTATGTTAATAAAGAATACGACTAAATCAAATCCAATTAAACTTTATGTGCAGTTAAATGTAACTAAATGTAATCAAAAATGTAATCTACGTCATCCCCAAAAGTAATTATTCATCATAAGAGGGCCCATAAACAATAACTAGTAATGTTGCGTATGCCAAGGTAGGTTCATATCTCACCTTTCTGGTAAAAATAGTTATAAATTGCTGAGACGTAGTTAATTTTTAGGACACAAGCTCAAGTACACAATACAAATATGATACAAATCATATTTTATATGACATATTTCATATTCAACAAAACGGTATGAATATGGCTTGAAATTGCTCACATGCTGTCTAAATTCCATATAATTCAATTATAATACGAATAACTATAAGATTTCAACTTCCTTTTAACTGAAAAACACATATTTGTATGTTTAGTGTTAGAAAAATGTTGCATATTGTCTAAAGGTTTCTCTTGATCAAACCGTCTGCCCCCATAGCTGTGAAAGTCTCACAGAGCTCTATCTTGGCATCCTGAGCTTGTCAGGAACTCGCCTTTCATCTAATCGCCTTTCATACTAATCCCTCTATCACGAACATAAAGTGTTTTTTTGTTTAAAATATATGAATTATTTTTGGCTATATATCGATCTCTGAATGTACTACAGTGATAAAATCACTCCCCCCTGCTGCGCTACGATGTATGGATTGCAGGCATGTGCTTTGTCAGTGGCTGTGACGTAGGGTTCAGCTGGGAGTTGATAGACGGTCGGAGAGAATGAAATGGCAGGAGGGACATCCCAGCTTCAACTGGTTTCAGAAATGACATCCTACGTCCCACAAGCTCAGAAATATTACTGTGTCCATGGGAACCAGGGCTATCGCTCAATGCAAGCCATAAACAGGGGACTTTAAATCTAAGAGGTTTTAAATAAAGTTTGATTTGATTTAGTCCAGTGCCGTATATTCATGGATGCCAAGGGAAGCCAGGCTTCCCCAAAAAATGTAAAAAAAAAAAAAAAAACGAAACTATTTATCTTTCGTCTCTGTGTTCCATAAATGTCCTTAATTTCCCAAGAGGCTGAATGTGTCTCACTGGAGAAAGCATTTGAGCGAACCAAACAGTGCCCTCCAGTCTCAGTGTGTGTATTCCATCTATCTGATGCTGTCTGGTCAAAAAACATTATGACACTGTTGTTGCCCGTAGCATTGAATGCAAGGAAAGCCCGCGAGCATTTGGTCTCCCCTGATAAAAAATAAATAAAGTAATATTAGCCAATCAGCGTTGAGCTAAACTGAGTGAGCTCAGCTGTGCATGTTCCTGGCACATCATTGACAGAAAAAAACTTGTTGCAGCTCATTGTGTTGTTGTCCTCCGGTGGCTAGCTAGCTAGCTAGAATCTGTTCTTTCCGAGCAATGGATGGAGATAGGGATGTGGACTTGTGCTTTTACTTAATTCTCCGTGCCGGCCAATGATTATAACAGTGATTCTGATCCAACTATTAATTCATACATTGTGCCCCTGGTCTGAGAGGATGGAAGTTCAATATGTAGCTAGATGTAGAAGGCTAATGTTAACTAGCTGGCCTGCTAGTGAGCTAGCATTTTAGCCAGGTAGCCTAGGACAACAAAAATGAAAAATGTGTACTGTATGACAGAGTCATAAACAGTTTAGGATACATGAACAAGGAGGATGGCACTGGCATTTCTCTACAAGAGTGTCAACAGGTTTGCACACTATATTTAGCTTATGTTGATTGGACTAAATCGTTTTTGGTATCTTTCAGTTGTCACTGTATTAGACTAAGCATAGGTGATTAGATTATGTTTATGTCACGCCCTGGCCTTAGTTATCTTTGTTTTCTTTATTATTTTGGTTAGGTCAGGGTGTGACATGGGGGTTTTATGTGTTTTGTCTTGTCTAGGGGTTTGTTTGTTTATGGGTCTGTTTCCTGTCTAGGTAAATTGTATGTCTATGGTTGCCTAGATTGGTTCTCAATTAGATCCAGCTGTCTATCGTTGTCTCTGATTGGGAACCATATTTAGGCAGCCATGTTCTCTGGGTATTTTGTGGGTGATTGTTTCCTGTGTTAGTGTTTGTGCCACACGGGACTGTTTCGGTTAGGTCACGGTTATTGTTTTTGTATTCAGGTTGAGTTTTTCTTATTAAAAACCATGGACACCTACCACGCTGCGTATTGGTCCGATCCTTGTTTTACCTCTTCAGAGGAAGAGGAGGAAATCTGCCGTGACAGTTGAAACGTCGTGCTGGGACAGTGGCGGCAACACCCCTTTTCTTTGAGACTTGCGGTAACTCTCCATGGTTCTAAATCAATAGTTGTTTAACTTGATTGACCATGTTGTAGGTCATGTAACTGTTTGTTACATGCAGTATGTTTTTTTGGACTCCCCCCGACAGATGTTGCTCTCCGGTTTTGTGATAAAACAAAGGTGTGGTTGAATTTATTCTGCCACTGTGTCTTATTTTCTCAGCCTTAGGCCTATATATCACAGCGAAAAGGGATATGAACTAACAGGTTATAGACCAAACACAATTATCACAACACAGGTTGTAATATGGCATTTTTGGAGGAGACTTGGATTCCCCAGTGATTTTACCAACGCACCGCTACTGATTTAGTACCATTCCCTTAACTTCGATTTTTGGTTGACATGGAGATGTGAATCCAACATATAAATTGTTCATTTGTAGACAAACTGGATATTGAATTGTTGTCACGATGTGCGCAACTGGTTGAAGGTAAGTCAGGTGCAGGAGAGCAGAGATGGGTGATGACAGGCGCACTTTATTCATGCCCAAGGAAAACAGCGATAACGCCCAAAGTACACAAACGGTACAATAAACAAAACACACAGGTCAAACACATACCCGGCGCAAACCAGCCTGATACGAACCACACATAACAAACAATTCCACACACAGACATGGGGGGAACAGAGGGTAATATACATTTGAGGAAAACACTTGCGGAAAACCAAGACAAAACAAATGAAAAGTGGAGGGGAGATGGCTAGAAGACCGGTGACGTCGGCCGCCGAACGCCGCCCGAACAAGGAGAGAGACCGACTTCAACGGAAGTTGTGACAAATGTGTTTGGTTGTCAACGCAACAAAATATAATTTGAAGGGCATGTCTTCTACTTAGAAAGTGGATTCACGTCTCCATCTCAAATAAAAAGTTGAAGAATCCGAATAAATCAAACCTAACTTTAAATGAAATTGAAATAAAGTTTGACTTGATTTAGTTCCATTCTTTAACTTTGATGTTTGGTTGAGACAGAGACGTGAATCCAATCCAACAAACCAATGTCGACAAGTTAACAAATCATATGTTGGATTCACGTCGCCAACTAAACCAAAAATAAAAGATTAGGATCAAGCCAGTGGCTCAGATGAAAGTACCCAAGAACTAGATACATCTCTTTAAATGTTGATATTTGGTTGCGTTGTCAACTTAACACAATTGAATATTACTTTTGTAATAGCCTAAACTATTGGCTATTTACTGTATCTTACAAACTTATGTAATAGTATTTACACATCCATGGCCACATTTTGAGTTTACTGTAACTAATTGTCTTATGTAATTATAGAAAACGTGCACGATCAGCATAGCATGCAAAGGTTGCAGGTCTTTGGAAATCTTCACAATTGCTTTAATACTCTGCACAGAATCACTAACAGCATTAATCACTTGCACCATGTACTTTTAATGTGATCTCAACTGCAATCCAGGTCATTTGGTTGTGCTATTAGATGAAGCACGGTGATAACACATTAAGTTGTTGTATAAATACAAAATATCTGACATTGTATTGCCATTTGAACTTGGTTGAGCTTTTAAATGTTTGAAAGCACAGTGACAACACGTTTAGATGACAACTAAGCCAAAAATCAGTCATTGTTTTTCCATTGGAATTTGGTTGTGCTTTTAGATGGTTGAAAACAGAGTGAAAACAGTTTGGGATTTCAAAAAACTTCTGTCTGTCCTTTTTTGAGTGGGTGAACAAAGGTTGAAATCGCATTGATCAACGTCTCAACCAAAAATGACCAGAATGTCCACGTTCAACTGACATGGTGAGCTCAGTGGGAAGCGCCTTCATTGCCACATGGTGAAGTCTTGGCAAGACCCAAGTCAATAGTTATGTTCAACCTCACTAGGCAGCCAAGCAGTGAGTGACCAAACCAGAAGAAAAACACTACTGCATATGTAGTATAGCTACTCTGTGTCTACGGTCCACTACGCGTCCACCGATGCGTGGTTCAAAGTCACCGAGGAGGGAGAACGGGAGACAGGGAAAGAAGGAGAGAGATAGGGAGGGAGATGTTAACAATGCAAACATTGGACTCCAGAAGCCCTGTTTATTCCCACTGAAGCCAAGGAGCATGAAACACATTGCACTCTACTCCCTAACGTCACTTCACAAGCTACCCAAAGTCGTTATTGGGATGTTTTCAAGCTCTCACTCTCGGTCTCTCTCTGTGGCTTGAAAGGATGAAGAAAGAGAGAGAGGGGGGAGCAAGAGACAGAGTTAGAGAGGTTATGTTATGTGTGGCCTCTTGAGGGTGATTCTGGGATTGCGCCCCTGCTTGATCTGCACTGAACTCTGGGGGATTGAGTCCTAGTCAACTACAAAACATGATGTTCTGGGGGTTTTGGTGTGACAAGGCATGCTGAGGTCACATTCTTTATATACCCATGCCTTGCGCTACTGTAGCTACTACCTATTCTGAGCTCTGCCAAATTTCCACAGCAGCGCATTGAAACAGAGATGGCCCAGAAACTAAATCAAGAAAAATAGCTGAGGGTACTGTTAGAGCATCCGACCAACTAACCCCCTCCCTAAAAATAAAATCTGGTACTCTATAGTCATTCTAAATGTAAAAGTTTGGAGTGGGTGCTGGTTGATTGTTGTTTCTTACCAATGACTATCCAAGAAAATATATTAAAAAAGGTTACCCTTAAGAGGTTAAAAAACACATTTGCTGCTGTGTCGGCTTATTTATTTATTCCCTCTACGTATATCAACAGTAGGTGAAAGGAAACAGATGAAACGGAATTAAACATAAGTTGGAGGAGAGAATAACCGTAGATTTGTTTGTATAGTCTGTGTGTGTGTACACAAGTTGTGTGTGTGTGCTTGTCTGTGCGTTTCTGTGTGTGTGCTTGTGAGTACGCGCTTACATTTGTGAGTACGCGCTTTTACATCCTCTTTATATGACGGCACAATGGAGGATGAAACATAATACCTTGTTGCCACAGCTACACCTGCTCCATCTACAGCTGTGTCGACCTACAGGACCTACACCAAGGAAATTCAAAATGGCACTCGGCTATACCTCCTCCACCTATCACTAAAAACACACCAAACAATACATTTCAATTAATTATTCCGCAAAATGTGACATTTGCCTCTTTTGTTATTATACCTCCATATTTTGAGTAAGGGAGTAATGCCACAACCCAATTTCCACCAGAATCTGACATTTGGTTCGAGAAAACAACAGATCAGTAATCATTTCCACATTTCAAGCTATGGCAGAAACAACGTGAGTCCATTGGGTTTCTGACAGTTGGCTTCTGTGTCACAAACGACCCAGGATGCATTGCCACAGGTGCCACATGTTGTTGCCGTGGGTTTCCCACTGTGGTCACTTGATGAGATGGGATTCAATTTTGGCAAAATGTTGAGCTGTGTGAATGATGTGATGCACTCATTCATTAACACCTACACTGATTATAATTAGAACAAATGAATGAATATAATTAGGAGAATAGGTGGAATATTTTCACTTAGTTATACAAATCAATATATTAAGTATTATACACCCTACATGACCAAAAGTATGTGGACACATGCTCATCTAACATCTCATTCCAAAATAACGGGCATTAAAATGGAGTTGGTCCCCCCTTTGCTGCTATAACAGCCTCCACTCTTCTGGGAAGGCTTTCCACTAGATGTTGGAACATTACAGTAGGGACTTGCTTCCATTCAGCCACAAGAGCATTAGAGAGGTCGGGCACTGATGTTGGGCGATTAGGCCTGGCTGGCAGTCGGCGTTCCAATTCATCCCAAAGGTGTTCGATGGGGTTGAGGTTAGGGCTCTGTGCAGGCCAGTCAATTCTTCCACACCGATCTGGACAAACCATTTCTGTATTGACCTCGCTTGGTAAACAGGCGCATTGTCATGCTGAAAAAAGAAAGGGCCTTCCCAAACTGTTGCCACAAAGTTGGAAGCACAGAACTGTCTAGAATGTCATTGTATGCTATAGCGTTGAGATTTCCCTTCACTGGAACAAAGGGGCCTACCCCGAACCATGGAAAACAGCTCCAGACCATTATTCCTCCACTACCAAACTTTACAGTTGGCACTATGCATTGGGGCACTTCACAATAACAGCACTTACAGTTGACTGGGGCAGCTCTAGCAGGGCAGACATTTGACAAACTGAGTTGATGGAAAGGTGGCATCCTATGACAGTGTCAGGTTAAAAGTCACTGAGCTTTTTAGCAAGGTCATTCTACTGCCAATGTTTGTCCATGGAGATTGCATGGCTGTGTGCTCGATTTTATACACCTGTCAGCAATGGGTGTGGCTGAAATAGACAAATCCACTAATTTGAAGTGGTGTCCACATACTTTTGTATATACTGTATAATGTATAGTGAATATATGTATATGCAATTATCAGTAAAATACATATAGTCCTCATTATATATAATCATGCTTGGTTGCGAATATTGCTTGTTAATTGTGGCTGCAATATGGGGCAAGAAAATATGCAAATGCCTACCCATATTTCACTCTATATAAACAAACTGGCCCATAAACCCACAGCCCTCTGTAGCCCAATTCAGTTTGAATCAAAACCTATTTACAGACTGCCATCTCCTCTCTCCCCCCCTCTTCCTCCAATCCTTCCTCTTCTCTCTCTCTCTCCCTCTCTCTCCATTCCTTCCTCTTCTCTCTTTCTCTTTCAACTCTCTTTCAACTCTCTATTGTCACATTACATGAACGAGAGCAGAGCAGCAAAGTGGTGTAGCTGCAATAATCGGGGGCACAACACATTCTATTAAAAGAGCAATATCACTTGTGTTTGTGAGTTGATGGTCCATGTTTACCATGACAGAGATCGTGTTGCATATGTTCTCAAGGGTCATCAATCAGTATAAAGGTAATGCGTCAGTGACAGTACTTTGATGATGGGTGAAGCACCTTAACCAGATGGGAAGAAATGTCTACAGCAAATAGAAGTGAGTTGTTGTTCCTTCTATTGGGATAGTTCATGGCATGTGCCTGAGGGTGGCCTTGCAGTCATATATACTGTATTTGCATGCACATACACAATTCTTCTGGCTGCATGGGTACGAATCCTGTCTCCCTTCTCTCCTCGTCTCTCTGTCTCTCCATTTCATACCTGTCTCTGTCATTTAAAAGGACGAAAAGAGAGATTGCACATGGCCTCTTAGTGACTGGGCTGCGGAGACTTTGAGTGGCCTGCCCATCCTGTCAGCAACCGATATCACCCCTCTTCACTAGACACGTGGAACAATTCAACCTTATTTAACGGTTCTATAACAATGCTTATGTCCTCCTGTTAGAGAATATTCTTTCCTCTCCTTTATTGGTCCATCTGTTAGCACTGTAGATGCTTTGCTGACTTAAGTGTGTACTTCCCATGCCAGCAAAGCAAATAAAATTGAATGGAGAGGAAGAAAGAGAGATTAAACGAGGGATGGTGCAGAATCGGAGAGTGAGAATGAGCAAAGAGATTGAGAAGGACTTGCAACAGAGAGTGAATTAAAGAGAAGCGTCTTTCCCCATTCCCTTTCCACCCACTCTTTAATGTTATAGGGCGATGTTGGCTTCTGCACTTATTTGCTTTGGCGTGATAGAGCTGCACAGGAGCCCCATTGTTCACCATTGCAGGGGCTCTCTCTCACAATCTCGGAGGGGTAAAAAACAGGAGTAATAATTGCTTACGTTCGCACCCTGCGGAATCGGTGTCTCCTGTCAGCGCCAGGGACCGATCGAGGCGATATCAGATCGTGGGTCGCTCGGACTGGGGCCCGGAGGCCCCAACGCCGCAACGCAAACACTCACACTCAGCACTGCTGTCTGCAGTCACCCCCCGACGACAACAATGTGCATCACTACATTCTCCCTGGGAGACTAGCACCCACTGATCTAGATCTTGCTGGCCTGATTCTGACTAGGCCCAGAAAAAGATACACTGAGTGATTTTACTACATGGGTTCGATTCCCTTGCATCGTGTCAGTGTTCCGTTCCATTGTTTGTGTCCACCGTGATGTCGATGGGGCTATCGGGAAGCACACTGATGTTCTTCGTGCTGCTGTTTCCCGTCTGTTGCTTGAAGATGTGCGGGAAATCGAGATCCTCTCACTATGGCGAGAAAGAAGAAGAAGATTTCACTGTAAATACAAGGTTATTTAATACACTGACTGACTCAAGAGATACCTGTGTAGTAAACATATAGGACCTGACATTTGATTACAGACAAGCTCACTAAGGTATTCTGGGGTCTTACCTCCAACTATAAATAGAATGACTTACTTACTTACTTACTTACTTACTTACTTAAGCCCATCGCCCAATAAGGAGTAAGCCATCAACCTTGCCTCCACAGCGAACTCGACTTTGGGCAGTCCTCTCCATCTCATTCCACAGCCTTTCTGTAGGATGAACGCGTATGAATAAGTAGGATTAATCCTATTTTAATTGATAATATGAATCAGAATTCGGAATAAATACATCCTCAGTGCAAATAAGCCAAGGAAGGCATTGTCTTTGTGAAGAACAAGTGTCAAATCCAAGGCAAGCCAATCAGCCGGCGCACCAAGCCCACAGAGCTCCTAATATGTCAAGCTAATCATATGAAAATATGGATGGGAGGATGATATTATAATCACAATAATAATAAATAGGAAGGATGGCTTAGCAATGCCTTGCTTCTTTTTTTTGGGGGGGGGGGGGGATTACACTGCACAGTTTACTTGTTCCATTTTAGGGATGAGCAAGACTGGATAGGCCCACTGCAGAGAAGGCTCGAAACGAAACATTTCAATTCAATTAAATTCATTTTAATTAATGCAACTGGTAGGAAACAAATGGGGCCCCCAACAATGAAATGAAATTACTCCTGAGTGAAAGCTTATCAAATCAACAAAACCTTTTGACGTTGAGAATATTAAATCACAATGCCGGAAAATGTGCATTTGGTATCAGTTACACTGGGCGTTTAAAGGGGAAAGTGTATCTGAATGCCCAAATGGATTCCAAAGAGATTTGAATTTGGAGTTTACCTTTGCTTCTATTGTAATCTAATATCTGATCTGAGATATTTCTCCACATAAGGTTTAAGCAAAATATAACCACCATGAGAGTTCTACATATCCTTTATGAATATCTGTCACGTGACTGGGGGGGGGGGGGGGGGGGGGTTCTAGTATTGTTATTTCTATGTTGGTGTATTTTGTATGGTTCCCAATTAGAGGCAGCTGATTATCATTGTCTCTAATTGGGGATCATACTTAAGTTGTCCATTGTTCCCAACCTGCGGTGTGGGATATTGTTTGGGTTAGTGTGTTGAGCACTGCGGCGGTCACGGTCGTGTTATGTTTGCTGTTGTTGTGTCTTTGTGATAAAGTGTGTGGAACTCTATTCACGCTGCGCCTTGGTCCACTCCTTTCTGACGAACGTGACAAAATCCTTCAAAGTCTCCTTTAATGCATTTGAAGTATTCTTTATTTTTCTGTGTATGTATTCTCAAATGGCCTACAGCATATGGCTGCAGAATAAAACTGTAAAGGAATTTATAATACACAGGAGAACATGTTGAATATAGAAGTAGCCCTTACGCCAACATCTTTGCCCATACTGAGCTTTGCAGTTTCTTTCAACCCATAATCCTTCTTATGCCTGGCAAGTCTTTCCTTAGTGACCTTGGGATCTGTGGAAAACCCTCATCTTACTTCCCCTCTTATAGAGCCATGATCAGCCCTGGGTGATATTCTGATGGACTTTTCTATGTCTGCGCCTGCCAATTAGACTAAATAAGAGTGATTGATACTCTCCCTCTAGCTTTATTGACCGAGGGGTCGGATTTCTCTATCAAAGATGCAGGCCTCTGAATGAGACTTCTTTGACTTGCAAAAGCTATTTACTTATCCATTCATGTTATTAGACAGAAGAACATTAAAAATAACTTCAGTTCATATTTCTCTCTGGTCTGAGTCCATTGCTCTTTCAGTTCCATAGCAAAAGTTCATCATCCACCGTTATTGCTGTAAAGCTTTATATAGACACATTCTCTTACAGCTATGACAGGAAAAAGTGAATGGGGGAGATACAAAGTGACGAGAAAGTCATCAGCTGTAACAATGTGGGATACTAGTGAATCACAGACAAACTCACACGAAGACCAGACCAGATCCGGAGCAGAGCAGACCAGAACAGACAAGATCCTGAGCAGACCAGAACAGACCAGATCCGGAGCAGAGCAGACCAGAACAGACAAGATCCTGAGCAGACCAGAACAGACCAGATCCGGAGCAGAGCAGACCAGAACAGACCAGATCCTGAGCAGAGCAGACCAGAACAGATCAGATCCAGAGCAGAGCAGACCAGAACAGACCAGATCCTGAGCAGAGCAGACCAGGTCCTGAGCAGAGCAGACCAGAACAGACCAGATCCAGAGCAGAGCAGACCAGAACAGACCTGATCCTGAGCAGAGCAGTCCTGAGCAGAGCAGAGCAGAACAGATCCTGAGCAGAGCAGACCAGAACAGACCAGAACAGACCAGAGCAGGCTGAGTGGCTCTAGCCATCTAATGAGCTGCAGCCCCAGCTCATGTCTGTCAGTGGCATTATGTGTGTGTACAGTATGCGTGTGTGTGTGACAGGTAGACAGACAGACAGACAGACAGACAGACAGACAGACAGACAGACAGACAGACAGAGATGGAACTTGAGAAAGAGTTTTCTGTCAATTTCTTTATTTAACTTTACATTTTTTATACGTCTGAGTTTTGACCACATACAACTTGCAATTTTGACTCATTAAGATGCAGGACACTGACGGCAGGTCTGCTTGTTGGGCTGTTTAGCTAACTAGCTGGCTAACGAGTTTTGATTCAAATTTCATCTGGACTGCCCAACAGCTCTGCTCAAGCAAGTTGATGAACATGAATTACGTTCATCTATTTTCATGAATTGATTATAACCTGCCATTTGTTTATTGTGTTTCAGTGTATTATTTTTACAATGGCCATTGTAATTCTGCCTGTTGTCTTGTTAAAGAAAGAAAAAACACTCTCGCTCTCTCTAAGACCGCCCCACGTTTGTTCTTCCACATAAAGGGCCTAGACGTTGAATATATCGATTTTTGTCTGCCAAATTTCTTCTCCAGCTCAACCTATTATACAAATACTATTTATTGTTTATTTCTTCAATTTTTCAGTGCTGTATTTCAGTACCCCCGTATTCATAAAACAGTCCACTAAACGACTTACCATTTATGCGAATTGAACAAGCCCATTGCTGTTGAGTTTGTTCACTTTAATTAAGTGATTAGGTCACCTGCCGTTTTAAATAGGCTAGGTGTGCCAGTAGGTCGTGTGTGTCAGTTGAATGTCTTTCATAGGGCAGCCACTGTTTTTAGCTGACAATATATGAAGTTTTAACATTTTGGAACCATATTCTCAGTCGTTGTTTTAACACTTGAGGTAAGGTACATAGGCTAGCTCTTTCACAAACATAAATGTTCACAGCTAGTATGATCTTATCCGCATGACCAGAGCTACGTTTACACAGACAGACCAATTCTGATCTTTTGACCAATCAAATCAGATTTTTCCACATCAGATCTTCATCAGAGCTGATCTGATTGTTCAAAAGACTAATTAGTGGGGGGGGGGGGGGGGGGGGATCAGAATTGGTCTGCCTGCGTAAACGTAGCCATAGAAAACCGAAGGGGCTATTTCTCCAACTCCTCCCTTGCCTTGGTTGGAAGTAGACTAGCTGGGGCCGGGCGTGTCGCGGTGGGCGGGCTCCAGTGCGGTGCTGATGCTGTCTCTTCTATTCCACGGTTGCAGGTGGAACGGCTGGGCTGGGTCATTTCGCATCTGCTAGCTGGAGGAGAAAAAACAGCATTCTGATCTGCTTCATGCACTGGATAACAAAATAAGCGGCACGTCCAGGAATATTACACCGTTGAAGTCTGGAGAGTTATCGGGAAGGATTTCAGAAAGACACAAGTAAGGACTTAATTTTTTACACAATACATTTAGCTGTGGTCACAATTCCTTTGCGTCTGCGTTTTCTGATAGTGCTGCTGTGCTGGATTTGAATGTTCCAACAGCGTGACAAACATCAGAGCATGGTTATGTCAGACTATGGACCTTTTTGCTGTCGACTGACGTTCTGAAATAATGTTTTGTGTTGAAAGAGAGGCTAGAAAGTTGTCATGATAAGACACCGTTTCATTTGAGCAGAATGTATTCGTGACTGTAGGTGGAATAATGCTTAATGGGTCAATATTTTGGAGGGGATTAGACGGACCTGGCAGCGGTGTCCTTTGGGATAAACCATATCCTAAACGGGCAGACCGCTGTTATTTTTTTCTGGGTTCAGAATTTGTCACGCAGCATCTTCAGAGATTTCCCACATTGCTAATAGCTTTTTAAACGTGCATATTGCTGGTGTGGCCGAAGGGAATCGGGCGGAGGGAACATATCTCGCACTTGCATTTTTTGACCATCGCTGCGGGGTCTTGAGTTTGCAGTCCCGAAAAATTAGAAAATAAACACAGGGGAGTGAGTTGAAATGTTCACAGGGTCAGAAAAAATGTGAGGAATGTGATTACTGTGAAAATGTATACAACTTACGGTTGAAATATTACATGTGAGGATCCGAGAATCAATTGTGAGACGCGTGCGTCTTTTTATTGCCCACTCTGTCTTTAGCCTACATCCACAGAAGGCTGCTGTATCGGACCAAGTTCAGAAACATAGTCATATGCTTCTTGCTGCAGTGAATGAGACAATAATAACACTTCATCCATATTCTTCTCAGTCTATTCTCGTTATAACGATTTCTCCCTTTAGTGACACCTTTTCCAAATCGTTGAAAGGAAGCATTTATTGGTTTGATTTACTGGAGGCTCGATTTGGGTGCTCAGGAGAGAACGATTGAAGATCAAAACATGGGCTTCATTAAATTCGTTTTCATTGGCTCTCTACAATTATATTTTAAGGCTTTAATATGTTCACAACATCTTCATCAGGCCACTCGAGACCACGCATTCTCCGGTCTCTGAACCAGTGCGTTCCAATTCTGGCAGCAAAAGATGAAGATCCAACACGATTTCATTGTAGTTGCATTTACTTACAAACAGATATAGAAGATGACATAATTATAGCATGGTTTACATTTTTAATGACAAATACGCATATTTGAGAGAGTGGCATTATATGTGCAATTGCGAATGAAATGCTTTCCACCATGCCGCCATACCTTAGCCCACTGGGGTGCGTAACCGTCTAGGGCAGGAACGGTCATCTTTGATCATGGTGGGGGCCACCGGAGAGAAAAAAAATCTAGTTTTACAGCTAAATTCCTGCCATTCTACACTGTAAAAGTGTCAGCTGAACTTAACATGTTTTGTTGGCCAAAACTTGAAAATACTTAGGAACGAAAAAGGTTAGGGACACCCACAGTGCTTTTAACATTTTCAACTTGCATATTTGATGTCTCAAATATGTCAGTTTTAGACATTGTATGTTAAAATCACTGTGGGTGTCCCTAACCTTTGTTTTAAGTTTGGGCCAACTGAACAATTTTAGTTCAGGTAACACTGACAGCGAACACAATTTGCCATAGGGTGGAGAGGAATGTTTACATTTTTGAATATGATATGTGAGTGAGAGTGACTAACAAAATCAATGGGCACCCCTGGTCGGTAATTCAACCATGATTACTACAAGTTTAGATAGCTGGCCGCTAGACTAACTTACTGACGTGACGGCCATAGCAAGAGAAACGGCTGATGCACAAACAAATGCACCTTGTGTATTCTGCTTTTCAAACGGAAGTTGAGACCCCGACTGAGTTAAAAAAAAAAAAAAATTGCCCATCCCTGCCAATATCAGAAAGAGAAAAATACTGTGTTCAACGACAGTTAATGGTTACCTTTACATGAACAATAGTGCTACATAGGGAATACCCAGGGCTAGGCTGGAAGCTTGGAGTTGATTAACGCACACATACAAGTTAGGTAGTGTATGTCGCTTATCGAACAGGCTTCTAATTCAAATACGGACCCCTGGGACAAATCATTGGTAATGATGGCCGTTCTGTAGTGAGAGCATCTATTGCAATTTTATAGCCAGTTGCATGGCCTATATACCACTCCTCAGATCTATTATGTTCTTGTTCTCTTCTTCTTACTGTCTATTCTAGCTTGGGATGTTATTCGGCTAGGTTGATTTTTAGCTGACCAAGTTGAAACAATATTCTATGAATCACTTGCATGACCAGCTCCTCTCACCATTGTGTTAAAGGGAAATGCAACCAATAAAATGAATTCAACCATTTGAAATGTGATCGCTGTGTCACAAGCTATTGATTTGGAGTGCTCTTTCAGGGCATTCAGGCCATGCTATTGACTTTTGTGTCCTCTAAAGCTGTTTTGACTGACAGTGAGTGAATAGTCAATTAATAGCCCCTAATTAGCATCTCTTCTAATATGCCTACATATTTAACACGGTGGTGCTGCCAACAGAGGATGAACTGTAGGGCCTATGTGCACACTTTCTCCCTATTGTTTTACTCACTGTGCTTTATGGAGGGTGCTTAACATTGCTATTGTGGGCTGAGATGACTTATAATAATTGCAAATTCCCTCTGATTTGAATAATTGTTCCAGACCTTTTCACCATTTGTTATTCTGTGAGTGCAAAAATGGAATTTTAAGGTCTCCTGCCTAGCTTTGCTTGCTCTTATCCACTGACATGCAGCTTTCCTGAGTACAAAAGGCCATACAAATCTGCCAGTGTTTGAACTCAAATAATTAGCCTCGTTTGAAGGCCTCTGCAATCAGCATGCATTGGTACATTGGATAGCCTCTAAATTAGGCTTTTTGAAAATCGGACTTATTCACGTACCTCGAGGAAGTAGGCCCACAACCTATAAGTTCTATTGTGTTGTATTGCATTCTATTATATCGTATTCTATTCTTCTCTATACTGGTTTGATAATGGGCAAGAGAGGGGCATCATCTCTAAAATGTCAACCGCGTGATTAATTTCAGGATACTTTGTTTGGTATTCTACTGTAGTGGAGAGGTTCATAAAGCAAGATGTCAGACACGAGGCCTCCGGAATCCTATCCACTGTGTTCTAAATAGCTGCCCTTTCCCTGACACAGACATCACGGGTGCCTCTCACTCACCTCGTTTGAGACATGCCCCGTCGCTAGGCCATCGCTAGGCTGACACGGGCATGACCTCCTGTTCTGGTTCATCACTGTCAGGGAGGGATGGAGGGAGAGAGGGGGAGAGGAAGGAAGGAAGGAAGAAAGAGAGCAAGGAGGAGGATCGCGAGGAACGAGAGAGGGAGAATCAGGCACGGTAATCTCCCTGTAATCCCTAACACCGCAGCGACGAGAGCAATCTGCCTCATTAACTCTCTACTCCTACTCTTTCATCCCTCCATCAATCCCTCCATCCAATGAAGGAATGAGCAGACGTGCTGAGGGGGAGGTACAAGGCAGACAAGCAGACACTTTCAGTTGCAAAGATAAGGGGATGGTACGGAATACAATGACCCCTCTTTCCACCTACCTCCACACTCCATTCCCTCATTTGTGTCTATGTGTCTGTGATGAGGGGAGACGTGCCCTGCCTGCCTGCTCTGTCTGCTCCAGCCTCAGTCTCAGTCAGTGCCTTGATTTAAGCAGAGCAGAGGGAGTTATGGGAGGCCTCTGATGGAGAAGGCCCTATGATGTAGCAATGTACTTAAAGACCCCTCACTGTCTTCCACACTGATTGGCTGGATCCTTGAAAGAGAGAATACGGAGTGGAGTTTTGATTGATCTGATCGGGTACTTCCCTCTGGATGTGCTGGTTAAGATTGAATGGTAGGCTTGGAAGGAGTCATGCCACAAGGAATAATGGCAGGCAGTTGGTTTGGGGGCTTTTTGGGGATGTTACGTTTTGAAGTTCTTTCCGGGATTTGGTGGATGAACGACAAAGGGATATTCTCAGAATTTGCCTTTGGTCTTCTAATTGATACACCAAAGGGACTGCAGTTGAAAAGCTCCTGTACCGTATAAACGCAATGAAGAAAAACAACCCATCTATAATTCCACCAAGATTCAGTCGTAATTCATTCACTGGATTTCACAAGTATGGTTTAATCATGCATGACGCGATTTTCTGAGTAGTTGAATGAAGTAAAACCTTTTCATTTCGGAGTTATCCCCCAAAACGGCAACGCATAGCCAATTAACTAATTTACCTCTGGCAAAAGCCACATTTGATATACACTATTTGCATAAAAATCTATCAATAATAAAGACAAGATGGAGGCTACATGCTTTTATCCTCCTTTCCCTCCTCCTCCTCCTCCTCCACTTTCTGCTGTCATAATACCACACATCTTTAGAACTCACCAGACCTGGGTGTTTGGGGGTTGGCATTCCAGGTGTGACGCATCGCGTTAGCACCCTCCAGCGAGCTATTTAACCTAAATTACTCCAGCACAAAAAGACAGCTGCTTTCTCTGGTTTAAAAATACTCCACCTCGCCTGCCTTCGGAAGGGCAACTGTTGGGCAAACAGAATGCCGTAAGCGCTCCGTTGATGATTTATTAGGTTTGCCACCGCCCTGGGGACCTTACCTTTTTGAGACAGTGGTAAAAAGATGTCCTAACGCACTGTGGTTGAAGTGTTTAAATGCCGGCAGGTAATAGATCCCATTTGGCCCCATAATGCGCCACGAGAACTTGTTACACAATGAGGATTTAAGAGGTCAGAATATAATAAACCCCTTATCAAACTGTTAGCGCCGTTAGCTGTAGAGGGGGTCACTAAATCCAACGCCAATGCTAACACACTACACTTTATAGGAGTTCACAAGCTAATCTGCCCCAATGGTTGGAAAGATCAGTCAATTGTCTTCGGTGCTCATTTCCAACGAACCACTTCGACAGGAGGAGCCAATGGGACATGTTAATTGTTGCTGATTGGAAAGGTTTATGGTCATAAGGAAGCATTGTGTACTGTCTGTTGTGTACTGTGTACATTAGGTACTGGAAGCAGTGTGTATTGGAAGAGAGGCAGTCGAGTAGTAGAGTTGCATCCATTCCAGTCGGTGACGTTCAATATCAATAGAGTTGTACTCTACTCATTTTTTTCTGATATTGATAGCTGCCTACTTAGGAGTGACCAAGCCTCGGACACAGCCTTGAATCCATGCCGATGTCGTAGGAGCTAAAAGAAGACATCAATCCTTCACTGTAAAATGGATTCTCTTAAAAGTTGGAAAGATGGACCCGGAAGTTCGGAGGGAATAGGGAAAGGTTCACAATCGTCAGTCTAGATCACGGTGATCTTTTGTTTCTTAGCAGTGACTTGCACGTGACTCATCTCGGAGATGGAGAGCTTCAGCCAAGGACACAATACAATACTTTCTCTTTGTTCCGTCTGCCAGTCCCCTCTCTCTGTCTCCTCAGTCGCCTGCTCCTGTGTACCCCTTCACAAAATCATTCTGACGGAAGAAAAGAAGGAACACATAGGTTGTTCCCTTCACCCAGACTGCGAGAGGGATCGAGTCACAGTATAGCTCAATCCCAGAATTCACCCGTACCTTTCCATGCTATTCATTGGACGAAATGAGGTCTAGATTGTCCCCACACTTGGGAAGAATGAGACAGGTGGCCTGGGGTTGAGGAGGGCGATAGTGGTTGAGATACGCACTGGTTGTGTGGCACAATATCAGAGTTGCACTTTTTTCCCTTCATGCGGCTGCAAGGGAAGCCTATTTGAGAAGCACAAAGGGTCCTCTTCAGGAGAGGGTGAGGTGCTCACCAGCCACAATGGGTCCTCTTAGAATGGGCCAGTGGGGCGACGATGGCCTCTATTGGGTTTGTGCAAAGAGCGTGCCTTAATCAGCACCAGCCCATCATAGATACTGCTGGATTCTGATTGGAGATGACAAGGGAGCATAGTATAACACAGGCAGGTATGACACCCATTCACAGACTACACACAACCATTGGACATTGGATGAACGAGTGAGGTCATGCAATTATCTGCATCCCCTCGC
Organism: Oncorhynchus mykiss; assembly: GCF_013265735.2. Classification (NCBI taxonomy): domain Eukaryota; kingdom Metazoa; phylum Chordata; class Actinopteri; order Salmoniformes; family Salmonidae; genus Oncorhynchus; species Oncorhynchus mykiss. The sequence continues at coordinate 26,894,160 of NC_048573.1, read as the reverse complement.
CTTTGTGATGAGTCAGATGAGATTAGGTGTATAAATGGATAAGTGGTGACTTGCTGTCTTGGCCATGAAATTTTGAAAATCAAAAATAAAATCAATTGAATGTCCTCAAATTGCTGTGTGTGTGTATATGTATGTACAGTGCCTTGCGAAAGTATTCGGCCCCCTTGAACTTTGCGACCTTTTGCCACATTTCAGGCTTCAAACATAAAGATATAAAACTGTATTTTTTTGTGAAGAATCAACAACAAGTGGGACACAATCATGAAGTGGAACGACATTTATTGGATATTTCAAACTTTTTTAACAAATCAAAAACTGAAAAATTGGGCGTGCAAAATTATTCAGCCCCCTTAAGTTAATACTTTGTAGCGCCACCTTTTGCTGTGATTACAGCTGTAAGTCGCTGGGGGTATGTCTCTATCAGTTTTGCACATCGAGAGACTGAAATTTTTTCCCATTCCTCCTTGCAAAACAGCTCGAGCTCAGTGAGGTTGGATGGAGAGCATTTGTGAACAGCAGTTTTCAGTTCTTTCCACAGATTCTCGATTGGATTCAGGTCTGGACTTTGACTTGGCCATTCTAACACCTGGATATGTTTATTTTTGAACCATTCCATTGTAGATTTTGCTTTATGTTTTGGATCATTGTCTTGTTGGAAGACAAATCTCCGTCCCAGTCTCAGGTCTTTTGCAGACTCCATCAGGTTTTCTTCCAGAATGGTCATGTATTTGGCTTTTACGCCAAACATAACGTTTTGCATTGTTGCCAAAAAGTTCAATTTTGGTTTCATCTGACCAGAGCACCTTCTTCCACATGTTTGGTGTGTCTCCCAGGTGGCTTGTGGCAAACTTTAACCGACACTTTTTATGGATATCTTTAAGAAATGGCTTTCTTCTTGCCACTCTTCCATAAAGGCCAGATTTGTGCAATAAACGACTGATTGTTGTTCTATGGACAGAGTCTCCCACCTCAGCTGTAGATCTCTGCAGTTCATCCAGAGTGATCATGGGCCTCTTGGCTGCATCTCTGATCAGTCTTCTCCTTGTATGAGATGAAAGTTTAGAGGGACGGCCAGGTCTTTGTAGATTTGCAGTGGTCTGATACTCCTTCCATTTCAATATTATTGCTTTCACAGTGCTCCTTGGGATGTTTAAAGCTTGGGAAATCTTTTTGTATCCAAATCCGGCTTTAAACTTCTTCACAACAGTATCTTGGACCTGCCTGGTGTGTTCCTTGTTCTTCATGATGCTCTCTGCGCTTTTAACGGACCTCTGAGACTATCACAGTGCAGGTGCATTTATACGGAGACTTGATTACACACAGGTGGATTGTATTTATCATCATTAGTCATTTAGGTCAACATTGGATCATTCAGAGATCCTCACTGAACTTCTGGAGAGAGTTTGCTGCACTGAAAGTAAAGGGGCTGAATAATTTTGCACACCCAATTTTTCAGTTTTTGATTTGTTAAAGAAGTTTGAAATATCCAATAAATGTCGTTCCACTTCATGATTGTGTCCCACTTGTTGTTGATTCTTCACAAAAAAATACAGTTTTATATCTTTATGTTTGTAGCCTGAAATGTGGCAAAAGGTCGCAAAGTTCAAGGGGGCAGAATACTTTTGCAAGGCACTGTATATATATATATATATATATTTTTTTTAAGTAAAACTCTTCTGACAGGGGGCACGATGACCCATCTTACTGTCACTTTCTGTTGTTCTGAGTTTCTCTAATGGCGGCCCCAGTGTTGTTTTTATTTTGGTCGTCGGGGGCGATTGAGGCTGTGTCATAGAGGCTATGTTCTGCCCGCCCGGGCGCTCTGTGCTCTGGTCTTGAAGGGTCTTGAAGGGGGAAGGGGGAAAAAGCCGAGATGTGATCGGTCGGGATGTGTCAGAAGCTTCTACCAGAAAGCGAGGTAACTCAAAAGACGAGTCACAGCTCTCTCCCCCTCCACGCCATTTCAATAACAATCCAGTCTGATCGGTTTAGAACATTTCTGACTGACTCCAATCTGAAGTACTTGGGGGTTTATTCATTATTTGGGATCCAATCTCACTCAATATTCCAGCATTATGTACTTTTCGATGCCTTGCATTAGTGAAATTAGCCCGAGCTCTGAATATACATAAGGGATCACCGAAGTGCATCCATGACATGTACTGTACCTACTACCACTGTATCTTAACAGTCCACACATGCTCTCCTCATAATAACTCTCAGTGTTTCTCATCAACACCACGTCCCCCAAACATTCCCACAACCCTCTCCAGTTCTCAAACTCCATCCAGAGATTGATTATCAGGGATCACCATTTTTTGGGGGGGACCTGTGTCTCTCTTATCAGCAGTTGTTAATAGGATTTTAGCACATACTTGTGATCCAAGTCCATATTCCATTCATTTCCCAAATGGCAGAGTCCATATTTATCAGCAGTTTTCTCCCTCTTCAACCTGCTGTGATTCAACATTTGGCCCGGTGTGTGAACTGTTTTGGTGGTGGCTTGTGCTTCTGCTCCCCGGTGAGGACCCAGAATAACACTCCAGTTGTGTGTGTGTGTGTAGATGTTTATGGTGCAAATGTGTTTTCTGTGTGTGTGTGGTTCCTTTGCCCAGGCTCCAGATCAGTGCCCGATCTGACAGCTCTCCTCTCTTGGACTCTTTAAATACTAGTGCTTCCCCTGTTGCACTCTGTCTCCCCCTCTCTCTCTTCCTCTGTTGCACTCTGTCTCCCCTTATCTCCCTCTGCCTCCTCCCCTGTTTCACTCTGTCTCCCGCTCTCTCTCTTCCTCTGTTGCACTCTGTCTCCCCTTATCTCCCTCTGCCTCCTCCCCTGTTGCACTCTGTCTCCCGCTCTCTCTCTTCCTCTGTTGCACTCTGTCTCCCCTTATCTCCCTCTGCCTCCTCCCCTGTTGCACTCTGTCTCCCCCTCTCTCCTTATCTCTCTTCCCCTGTTGCACTCTGTCTCTCTCTCTCTCCCTTTGCTGGTGCGGGCCAGTCTCATCAAGATCTCTGTCCCCTCTACTTCTCATGCCATTTCACACGCGTGCATTCGGGAAACACACATGCACCCGCGCGCACAGACACACAGACACACAGCGTGTAAATACAGACGTTGTGGGGAGAGAAAGGTCAGCTCCCCCCAAGCCTAACAAACTTTTTTGGAAGGTTTATCGATTCAAGGCTCTTGCCAAGCAATTTTCTCCAAGGCTCCCAGACTGGGTAAGATCTGCAAGACCGGCAGATTGTCCTAGTTGCTCACTGCTCAGTGTGTAACCCTGTGGTTCTGTTGCCAAACATAAATCTCCAAGACTTGGCTAGCTCCCTCATGGCAATGGGGGGAAAAAAAGTAAATGGAGGGAGAAACAGTATTGTTCAGACCTTTTCATCTTGCTCTTTGTTGATTCTACTGCATCTCTGTTTCTTGCTGGTTGGTTTTTGTTCCGAGCGAACCTCCCTGGAACGGTTTAGGTTGATTGCGTGTAAGCTGCCTGCAGTCTTCTGGCGTTACTTTAGTAGTCCCTCGTGGTTTGCCTCAACACATTCGAGTGTAAGTCCTAAATTATTCATAGTTACCGTCTTGTTGGACTGCTGTCGACGTCTTGCTTCATTAATCATGGCTCTAATGATATGGCGTTTTCCATATGGCACTTGGGACGTGTTTTCTATAACAGTGACAGTAGTAGTAGGTAATGCACGTCTAAGGCATATTCCGATTATGGTCCAGTGGAAACTGTGTGTGTGTGTTGTAGTAGTTTTCCTCTCACCCATGCACCACTCTTCTCCACAAATACCCATTCAGAATTATACTGCAAAGGACTCACTCAGCGAAAAACAAAGGGATGAAGGAGAACAACAATGCTGGACAGATGGAGGGGAAAGATAGTGTTGTGTCATGCGTGGCTCTGCTTGTGTGTGCAAGCATATATTTTATGTACAAAAGTTGTCACACCTACTCATTAAAGGGTTTTTCTTTATTTTCTACATTGTAGAATAATATTGAAGACATCAACTATGAAAGAACACATATGGAATCATGTAGTAACCAAAAAAGTGTTAAACAAATCAATATACATATTTTATATTTGAGATTCATCAAAATAGCTACCCTTTACCTTGATAAAAGCTTTGCACACTTGGCATTTTCTCAACCCGCTTCATGAGGTAGTCACCTGGAATGCATTTCAATTAACAGGTGTGCTTTGTTAAGTTATTTTGTTTTGTGCTGCGACCATGTTGTGTTGCTACCATGTTGTCATATTGTGTTGCTAACGTGCTGTGTTGTCATGTGTTGCTGCCATGCTATGTTGTTGTCTTAGGTCTCTCTTTATGTAGTGTTGTGTTGTCTCTCTTGTCATGATGTGTGTTTTGTCCTTTTATTCCCAGCCCCCGTCCCCGCAGGAGACCTTTTGCCTTTTGGTAGGCCGTCATTGTAAATAAGAATTTGGTCTAATCTGATTTGCCTAGTTAAATAAAGTTTAAATAAATAAATAAAAGACTGGGACTATACTTTTTAAATTCAGCACCATGGACAGAGCCTCACCCCAAACACTTCCTTTCTGGTCCATTGGTACTATTTTAGCACCGAACATATATGGACAGCTCCTGTTGTGACTTCAGTTTACTGCCCCCAGTGATTTCAGCACCATGGACAGCTTCCATTCCCAAACACACTCTCCTTCTAGTCTAGGAAGGACAATATTGCAAATTCAGCACCACACATATATGGACAGCTCTTGCTGTGCTGTGGCTTTAGTTAAATGGCTCCTCTGATTTCAGTACATTGGACAGCTCCCTACTCCAACTCTTCTCTCCTAACCCAGATCAGAGCAGCGAGTTTGTGCTTTCAGCACCACGGACGGGAGTGTATGATGGATTAGAGCTGTGGTGCAGCTGCTGTGTGTGTGTGTGTCTGTGTGTGTGTGCAAACTTCCTATTGTTCTATAGGTGAGTTGATGCAGGGCCGCCCCTCCCTCCTACCTCTTCTTCTCCATCTCTATTCCTCACTCCGAGTTTTACTCTCTGTTGTTACGGAGGGAGAAACTGAGGTCTTTGAAGGTAAGCATCCATTAAGTGCGGGTGATCTGGTTGGCTCCCAGGGCCAACACGGAGGAGGCAGCAGGAGACAGTATTAATGATTGACCTGTGTAAAGCCAGTGGTGGGGTTTACGGCCTGGGGAGAGGACATGCTGCTGTGATGATGACTGATTTCGCAGACACGTAAACACACACACACACACACACACACACACACACACACGCAAGCAGGAATGCACACACACAGTGACAGAGTAGCATTTTCTTCCGCACACTGCTTTTTAATCAACTCAGACTTGCGATCAGCCAAAATCAGGGCTTAGGGCGAGACATGCTAATACTGTGATCAGATCAGATGGAAGTGTAATTTGGTGTTCTGATAAAGATGATCAAAATCCTATTTTTTTTTTTGTGTAATTCTCCTGATTGTGTGTACATACAATGCCATTGAGTTTTACATCAGGTAAACTGCTTAGAAAGTATCCCTAGGGTGTAAACTGAATGTATTATGTGAATTAACCAGCCTATCCTTTTGTAAATCTGACATCATTGCCAATACCTTTTTGTTGACTGCTTGACCTGACCGGGTCAAACTGGGCCCTATATTGGGGCGGAAGGGTAGCTAGTGGTTAGAGCGTTGGACTAGTAACCGGAAGGTTGCAAGTTCAAATCCCCGAGCTGTCGTTCTGCCCCTGAACAGGCAGTTAACCCACTGTTTCTAGGCCGTCATTGAAAGTAAGAATTTGTTCTTAACTGACTTGCCTAGTTAAATAAAGAATAAATAAAGAAATAAATAAAATAATAGTGTTTTAATATGACTGCACTTTCAAATCGCCATTGAAAGGGAAGATGAACACCCCTGAATTATAGTAATCCACTGTAAAGTAGACTTCATAGCCAGGACCCTGACTTTTTCTTTACCACGTGCCCTTACCAAGAAAATGTCATGGGCACAATTTTTTTTCTCTCGTTTATTGTTATTCAAAGTATTCCATGCCAGGCTGTTATGAGGTTGTAGCACGGTCCGCTAGAGGAAGCCCTGCATGGCATGGTGGCTTGGGGTGGCATGGGGGTGAAATCCCTGGGCAGCACCTGTGACCTGGCAAAGAGTAATCACAGTCTGCTGAAGTGGCAGCTGATGCCTTTCACACTCCTACAGATGGCCCTGGTGAGCCGTTTGTGTGTGTGAGTGAGTCTGTGTGTGTGTGTGTGTGTTGTCCCCGCCAAGGTCGTGAGCTCACTGGGATAGAGTTGCTCCTGATCTGCCGATTTGTGGAGGGCGGAAGGTGGGTGGCGCGGGGGGAAAAGAGGTCAAAAGCTAGGAAGGCTTTTAATCAAGGTTGACATGTGACTTAGCAGGCAGGGCGAGACGGAGAGAGGGAGAGATCAAGTCCAGGAGAGTAAGAGGTGGAGGAGGAGGGATGGAGGAATAGAGGAGGAGCTGGAAGAAGAGGAGAACATTTGATTTCCCTCACACCCCCACTAACCACAATGATGTGTCATGCCTGTCATGACAGGCAGGGGAGAGGCTAATTCTAGGAGGGGGGAGGAGGTAGAGGAGCAGAGCGTTCACCCTCTTCCTCACTAAACAGGGCGGCAGGTAGCCTAGTGGTTAGAGCGTTGGGCCAGTAACTGGAAGGATGTTGGATCGAATCTCCCGAGCTGACAAGGTAAAAATGGGTTGTTCTGCCCCTGAGCAAGGCAGTTAACCCACTGTTACCTGGGTGCCGAAGACGTGAATGTCGATTAAGGCAGCCCCCGCACCTTTCTGATTCAAAGGGGTTGGTTAAATGCGGAAGACACATTTCAGTTGAATACATTCAGTTGGACAACATGATTAAAAGAGGGGGGTGAGGGGCACCCTGAGGTTTGACATTAGATGACCTAAGGTCACCCTCGCTGTGGTTCCCCCCCCCCCCCCCCATGTGGTTCCCCTGGCTGGCTCTGCTCTGCCTTTACAATTCATCCCTCATTCATATGCTGCAGCGCTGCGTCAGAGAGCAGCAAGCCCAGAGGGGAGCATCCCCCACACAGAGCGAGGGAGGGAGAAAGCGCAAGACACATAGGGAGAGCGACAGAGCGAAGGAAGATAGGATTAAAGAAAAAAGAGAGCCAGAGTGGGTAGGAAATGGGCGATCCACCGAGAGAGAAATAGGGGAATATTAGAGAAATAATGATTAAAAGAGCAGGGTAGAGGGAGAGGGCATCCACAAACACATCCACCCACAGAAATCGTGTGAACGATAGAAAGCCCCCCCCCCCCCCCCTCCCAGACTGAAGTTAAATGCTAAACATGTTGCTGTTTACTGCAGAGGCAGCCCTTAGCTCCCCGGGCAGCCCCTGCTCTGTGCTCTGGCTGCCTGCTTCCTGTGAAGGGGTTTGATGTGTCAACCTCATCCGAGGTAGACTGGCAGGCAGGCCGAGATTGTGGGGAGACCTGCCCTCCTGCCCTGCTCTCCTCGACTCCTTACCCAGGTTATCATAGTTCAGCTCGGCGATAACGCTGCTCCATAAAATATGGGGCGAGGCCGGGCCATATAACCATTAAATATTTCCTGCAGCATGTAGAGTAGAGATAAAAGATAGAGTCACTGCTATGCTCAAACTGCTGAATACTAGTTGTACTGTAGCTTCTAGCAAATAGTAGAGCTGTGTTTTTGATTGAGCCGTCTGGACAATCGTTTTTATGTCCGACAGGATTTCTTTATACCAGCGAGTCTTGTGAATGCATCAGAGTTTAGAGACTTCAAATGCATTTGGCCTTGATCCACTCCACTGCACACTGGATGCGGCATTGTCCTAGTGCCCTATAGAATTCAACCTATTTTAAACACGTTTGCTTTCGTAGAGTGAGCCGCTGCACTGGATCCTGGTTTGTCATATGTACAGGTTAAGCCTAGTCCTGGAGTTGAAAAACTAGCTCAATAGAGAGTCTCTATAAGAAGCTGTTTAGTCCAGGACTAGGATTCCTCTGTGTCTTGGCAACTGACCCATAGTGTCCTTTGTAGAACACGATAGAGAATGAAATGGAATGTTAGTGGAAGGACTCGCTAGTGTACGTGTGGCCGCAATGTGTCGACGACCTAAATGTCATCCGTTGCCGCAGCGTGTTTACCTCGGCTGGGAAGTGATGCTCGGAGGGGTACGTGACTGAGAAACTGACAGAGGGGGAGAGGAGCAGTTTCTTGGGCAATGCACGCGCACACACACACACACACATTGGGCTGGAGTGACTACTAGTGCATTAACAGTGTCATGGGTTGAATTGGGTCTCCCAGTCATATTTAGAGGACGAGGGGTGATTGTCAGGGAAGGGTTAATGCGAAGCTCTCCTCCCGAGGCCCCGTGTCTTACCCCTCAGGACCCCGTAGTGTTCCATCATTGATGTCATCCCAGGACAAACAACATCTTGAGCAGAGTAACGGCCCCCCGGATGTCAAATTAAAGGCTGCCATCATTTCTAGCTTTTGCGATTTGTTGGGTTTCTTTTGTGTGAGTGTGGGGTCAGCTTACACTCATAGGTGTGAGTGTGGGGTCAGCTTACACTCATAGGTTGGAGTGTGTGAGTGTGTGAGAATGTGTGTCTGTGTGCGAGTGCGATTGTGGGTGACAGATCTTAATTTGAGCCAGTTTCCTACTACAGAAAATAATCCTGCATAAACAGAAATGTTTATTATTATGTGGATTGTAATTAATGGAGATTTTTGTAAGAGTTCATACATTTTTAGTAAGGGGAAATCAACTCTGACACTTCAAAGTGGAAATGACTAACTTTGAAATCCTTTTTTAAAGGGGCAGTCTGCCATTGCTAGATAAATGTTTTTTGAATTATAAATTAATGACATGTACCCATTTATTCTGAAAGAATATAACGTAGAAATGCCTCATGTGCTTAGTTATACTCCATTATACTGTTATACTCCATCAGAACCCAAAATAGAAGCTTGTTTCTAAACAGCACAACTGGAAACAAACAGTATATGAGCTCAAAACATGGTTAAAACTATAATTTTGATATCATGGATACATTTGAGAGTGCTTACATTTCTCCAGCCCCATCCTCAGCTTTTACCGAAACAGGGGCGGGGCATAAGCTTTGTTAATGTTTCGACTAAGGATTGGTCCTTGAAACCTCAAATACACTGCACGTTTTACATTTCCTGCATTGCGGGAAAGTTTGCCTACAATAGGGTGATCAAATTAAGGTCCTACATCTGTCAGTGGATTTGTGGATTTACAATTGGATAATATACAGGGAATGGAGTCCTGCGGGCATTGAACAAGAAGCATTTACTTTCTTTGTTTACTTCAGAGTGGATGATGCTTGTCACAGAGCTGCTGTCCATTGGAATGTGAAGACTCTAATTGAATTAACAGAAGCCTTATGGCATATTGTTTCAGGCATGCTGCATTATGATGGAACACTGCTCATTCTTAGTGGGGAGATGAGGGAGAGTGGAGGGTGTGTGTGTGTGTGCGTGTGTGTGTATTCCCACACGCAAACCATTGTCATCATCGACTTCTGTGTGCATTTGTTTATGTGTGCATTTATTTATCTGTGCACTTGGGTGCGTAGGTGTGTGTGTGTGTGTGTAGCGTGTGTGTTTCTGTGTCACACACGGCACCCGGTAGTGCAGGACACCGTGACAATGTATGAAGATAAGATTAAGAAATATTTGTTTTATTTCCTCTCTCTGTCCCATTGGCCTCCTGCCCAGCTCTACCCCAGTCCTCTCTTCCTCCACCCATCCTGTGTTTATTCCTCCCGTCTCCACTCCTCCTCTCCCAGCCAAGCAAGCAAGCTGTCCTGCTATTGTCAGGCTGCTGCGGGGCCCGGCTGGATTTACGTCAGGCCTGTGGATGGGGAGATGATCGCTTCATCAGTCCAAGTGTAAATCTAGGAATATTTAACGGCTGTCGGCCTCGTCCATCAATCCAGGACCCCGCCGGCTCCCAGGGAACCTCTGGAGAGGCGATATACACTGGCCTTGCTTACACACACATGAAGATGCGCGCGCACACACACACACACACACACACGTAAGCACACACACGCACGTAAGCACACACCCACATCCATGAATTCACTATCAAATGGTATGCACAACCACACTTACGCACGCTTAGCATATGCAGACATTGTTTTGCCATTGCTTACACACATGCACGCACGCACATGCAGATTTCTTGCTATCTACATCAGCTAAATAGCATCTGGCTATTTATTCTGTTTTCCAGTGTACTTATACTGCTTTACATCATTGTAGCATTAGTATATAGCGCTACATATAAAATGCCCCCTTTCTTATGCTCATCTTCCATACATTCCTATTCCGTCTTTGGCTCAAGTTGTAGCCTAGCGTCTTCACACGTCTGCCTATTGCTTTTGGCTCCGGTTCTTGGCTTCACTCTTTGGCCAGCTTTCCCAACTCTAGCCCAATGCTGGATCATAGCTTAACATGCGAAAGAGGCATTCAGTGAGCGGCAATTCAATCCCACTTATAATACTTTCATTTGTTATGGCTTTCCGATGGGTTTGATCGACAATGGTGTGTGAAAGCTCAGACTGTGGAAAGACTAGGGAGTATGTTGGCATGTGTAATATTGATTAAATCATTGATGGGATGAAGAAAGCAGCTCAGTAGTTTTGCTGTAAGTCGAGACAGTGTGTCTGTGTGTGTAGCATGTGTGTGCTTCTGTTTGTGTCGAGGAAGTGCTGTTCTGTGGTTGGGTTAGCACACCATTGTGATGTTAAGCTTAAACCTTTCTGGCGAAGTCTGCGGAAAGGATACGCAACGCAGCATGTCATAATGTCTATCCCAGGCTGTGTAGAAAGCAAGTCAGTGCTTTTGAATCATTAGTACTCACTACAGACGCAGGATCTTAATTTGACCACTCCTTTGGTGCTGAGAATTTTCCTGCGTGGCAGGAAATGCAAACTTGTAATGTATTCGAAGTTCCACTAGAATTGTATTTTCCACTTTAAAATGTGCATTCACTATAATCCACAAAATAATTCACATTTCCTGTCGCTGCAGGAGTATTTTCCTGCTGTAGCCAGCTGGATCAAATTAACATCCCACGTATGTACTCACATGATGTATAAGGATGAGTGAGCTAAGGACTCACATGTGAGTATAGCGGAAGTAAGCATGCCTTCCTGAGACCTGAAGAACTGTCATTCCAGACCCAGAACTGGTTCATGTGGTGCTTCTGGATTGTGTGGTGACGTGGTGGTGTGGGTTCAACTCCCGGATCCGCCATGGCATGGATGGGCTGTGTTATTCCACTTTTAGTACAGTTCACTAGAATTATGTAGTAAACTCTAGTATACTGTAGAATACTATACCACACACTGTAGTATCCCTCATGTGTAGTACTTATTATAGAATTTTGAAGTGCACTGTACAATACTATAGTAAATACTACAGTATTATCCACAAACGAAACAATGTAGTAAATACTACAACAATGTCCGCAAAAACCCTATTTTTTTTGTAACTATAGTAAATACTGCAGTATTTACTTTGCATATACCCTGCCCGTTCCCCTCCCCATATCCCAATTTGTGCCATCTGTAATTGAAAAACCTACATGCCAAATAAACCATTGTTGTCTTCACTATGGTTATAGAAAAGAGCAGAAGCTCGGAACTCTTCGTTCAGAACCCACTCCTACCTACCTACCTACCTACCTACCTACCTACCTACCTACCTACCTACATATTTACCTACATACCTACCTGACCGGTTATGGAACATTTGCTCTTTTAGCCCACCACTTCTATGTCAAAGATAATAAAACAAAAACACTTCAGTAAATACTGCACTAATGTCCCCAAAAACACTACAGTAAATACTACAGTATACCGCACTACAGTCCGGAAACACTACAGTAAATAATACAGTATACTAGAGTCTGCAAAAGCACTACAGTAATTACTATAGAATATGCTATTTTTTTACTACAGTATTTATACTATAGGAAACTGTAAATACTACAGTATACTGCAGTAAATACTACAGTATACACTGTCGTCTTTTTACTGACTTCTGTCTGCAAAAACACTACAGTGAATACTATCGTATTCTAACCATAGGATACACTATAGTATTTTTTTAATGTGGGACTGAGCATCACAAGCCTATTTTGATGCATTTGACCGAAAGAGCATCAAGGACTTATCTTGTAAGCCTCCTCAAACTACAAGAGGTATACACAGAGGATGTTTCCTCTAATCTTGAACTCTACGCTCTTCAGACTCAGTTGATGCATGATTTCTCTTGCTGAACACTCTTGGGGGGAAAAAAAGGCTTTTGGGGTCATTACACATTTCCTAATTCAGAATATTGCCAGCTTACACTGTTCCTGCCAGGGAGATGTTGGTGACGCTACTGATCTTCTCTTGGGTTGGGCTCTTCCTGTGGGCCGTAAGGTTATCTGTTGCTCGCTTCTCCTCCCCCTCTTTCAGCTCTCGCTCATGTTGTGAGGGCAGATAACATCTTCTCTCTCTCTCTCTCTGACCCTCTCACTATCTGACTCCTTCTCTTGCTCGCCCGTGCTCTCTCTCTATATACATTGCTCTCTCTCTCTCTATATCGCTCTCTCTCTATATATATATGTGTATATGTGTGTATGTGTATATATATATATATATATAAAATAGTGCCTTGCGAAAGTATTCGGCCCCCTTGAACTTTGCGACCTTTTGCCACATTTCAGGCTTCAAACATAAAGATATAAAACTGTATTTTTTTGTGAAGAATCAACAACAAGTGGGACACAATCGTGAAGTGGAACGACATTTATTGGATATTTCTAACTTTTTTAACAAATTAAAAAACTGAAAAATTGGGCGTGCAAAATTATTCAGCCCCTTTACTTTCAGTGCAGCAAACTCTCTCCAGAAGTTCATTGAGGATCTCTGAATGATCCAATGTTGACCTAAATGACTAATGATGATAAATACAATCCACCTGTGTGTAATCAAGTCTCCGTATAAATGCACCTGCACTGTGATAGTCTCAGAGGTCCGTTAAAAGCGCAGAGAGCATCATGAAGAACAAGGAACACGCCAGGCAGGTCCGAGATACTGTTGTGAAGAAGTTTAAAGCCGGATTTGGATACAAAAATATTTCCCAAGCTTTAAACATCCCAAGGAGCACTGTGCAAGCGATAATATTGAAATGGAAGGAGTATCAGACCACTGCAAATCTACCAAGACCTGGCCGTCCCTCTAAACTTTCAGCTCATACAAGGAGAAGACTGATCAGAGATGCAGCCAAGAGGCCCATGATCACTCTGGATGAACTGCAGAGATCTACAGCTGAGGTGGGAGACTCTGTCCATAGGACAACAATCAGTCGTATATTGCACAAATCTGGCCTTTATGGAAGAGTGGCAAGAAGAAAGCCATTTCTTAAAGATATCCATAAAAAGTGTCGTTTAAAGTTTGCCACAAGCCACCTGGGAGACACACCAAACATGTGGAAGAAGGTGCTCTGGTCAGATGAAACCAAAATTGAACTTTTTGGCAACAATGCAAAACGTTATGTTTGGCGTAAAAGCAACACAGCTCATCACACTGAACACACCATCCCCACTGTCAAACATGGTGGTGGCAGCATCATGGTTTGGGCCTGCTTTTCTTCAGCAGGGACAGGGAAGATGGTTAAAATTGATGGGAAGATGGATGGAGCCAAATACAGGACCATTCTGGAAGAAAACCTGATGGAGTCTGCAAAAGACCTGAGACTGGGACGGAGGTTTGTCTTCCAACAAGACAATGATCCAAAACATAAAGCAAAATCTACAATGGAATGGTTCAAAAATAAACATATCCAGGCGTTAGAATGGCCAAGTCAAAGTCCGGACCTGAATCCAATCGAGAATCTGTGGAAAGAACTGAAAACTGCTGTTCACAAATGCTCTCCATCCAACCTCACTGAGCTCGAGCTGTTTTGCAAGGAGGAATGGGAAAAAATGTCAGTCTCTCGATGTGCAAAACTGATAGAGACATACCCCAAGTGACTTACAGCTGTAATCTGAATAATTTTGCACGCCCAATTTTTCAGTTTTTGATTTGTTAAAAAAGTTTGAAATATCCAATAAATGTCGTTCCACTTCATGATTGTGTCCCACTTGTTGTTGATTCTTCACAAAAAAATACAGTTTTATATCTATATGTTTGAAGCCTGAAATGTGGCAAAAGGTCGCAAAGTTCAAGGGGGCCGAATACTTTCGCAAGGCACTATTTTATATATATATATATACACATATATACACATATATCTATATACACACATATATCTCGCTCTCTCTCATTCTCTCTCTGATATGTTTTTCTCCCTCTCTTTCTATGACGCTCTCTTCTCTGACTCCTTCCATTTAGCAGGAAATACGCAAGTCTGAGTCGTGCTGCCTTTTGGACTACTTGAAATGCATTACCCACAGTTTCAGCCCTCCGGTGTGATTTTATTTTATTTTATTTTAAAACAAATTCCTTTAGTCATGTTAACAAAGAACCATGAGCCTTAGTGGAGAAGGAGGGAAGAGGAGGGAGTATGGAGGAGGGGTGGATTGGATGGGGGGGGGGGGGGGGGGGAGTTGGGGGGGGGGGTGTGTTAACTATTTAACTTACTTGCTGGAAGTTACAATGTATGTGTCGTGGTCCAGCAGGAGAAAGAGAGTACAAATTGCTATAATTTGATATGAAAAAAAGCCTCTGCTTCGTTCTCCATCTCTTACCACCCCTCCCTCTTTCTCTCTCTCCTTCCTTTCTTCCCCCGCTGTTCGTGTTTAAGACGGGCTTATTTCTAGGCAGCTGTGGCTCGGGGGCAGTCCGACAGTCCCGGGCTGCATGTGATCTGCAGAGCTTCTCTTTAATTGTGGAGCGTTTAAGATGATGGAGAGGGGCTGTGGAGTTCCCTCTTTCCCCCCCTCCCTTCCTCCTCCCACCCTGTCTTACTCACACCATTCGTAGTCACTCTCCCATCTTCTCTCCTGTCTCCATCTCTTTCTCTCCCCTCTCCTGTCCCTGTCTTACTCACACACCCGTCCATTCGTAGTCACTCTCCCATCTTCTCTCCTGTCTCCGTCTCTTTCTCTCCCCTCTCCTGTCCCTGTCTTACTCACACACCCGTCCATTCGTAGTCACTCTCCCATCTTCTCTCCTGTCTCCATCTCTTTCTCTCCCCTCTCCTGTCCCTGTCTTACTCACACACCCGTCCATTCGTAGTCACTCTCCCATCTTCTCTCCTGTCTCCGTCTCTTTCTCTCCCCTCTCCTGTCCCTGTCTTACTCACACACCCGTCCATTCGTAGTCACTCTCCCATCTTCTCTCCTGTCTCCGTCTCTTTCTTTCCCGTCCCTGTCTTGTTTAATGTTCACCCTACATTTTTTCTCTCGCTCTCGCGCTCTCTCTCTCTCGCTCTCTCTTTTGCTCTCTCTTTTGCTCTCTCTCTCTATCTCCCTCCCCCCTATCTCCATATCCGCCCTTCAGCTTTCTCACCTTTCCCCTCTTCAACCTCCCCCCCCCCCCCCCCCCCCCCCCCCCCCCCCCCTCTCTGTCTGCTTTCATCACCCTGACGGTTGGCACAGCAGCAGATCTGTTTATGATCGCCGCGGCGTCGTTATCGCCGCCTGCCGCTCCTCTGATGTTCCCCCCCCTCCCGTGTCGCCGGCTTCTCCGGCGGCGGCCATTTATCAAACGCCTAATGGGCCAAATGGGAGTACGCCACAGCTTTCACATGATGAACGCTCCCCGTCTCTCTCTCTCTCTCGTTGGTTGTTTTGCCAAGATGCTTCTTTATGCAGATGGAGAGGTGAGACGGAAGGCTAATTAAAATCGAATAAGTCTCTATTTGTGTCCTTGGCAAGACACCTTTACTCAGCGACTGAGGTTCCCAGACATTTTTGCATATGTTTTACATGTCCGGTGGCAACTTGTGTGATTTGAAACAGCCTGTTGGTTTTTAGAATCGTGGCTGTTGGTAGCAACTGTGTTAGCTAGCAGTGCTATCGGAATGGCAATTGATAACTCACACTTGAGGATATGCCAAGTAACATTATTCCTTTTATGATGTATGACAACGTCAATCATATCATGTACTTTGTCATGGGCTAGAAGTTTAGAACAGACCCCACCTTTACTTGTTGTCTTCCAGTCTATTGGAAAGCAACCCTTCGCAGCACTGAGTTCTGGTTGACACAGACGGCAACTTCTTGTTAGACTTGGCTACGGTCGACGGTCCAATTGTCATCCCGTCACTGAGTATTTATGTAAACAGCCGTCTGACATTTGGAGAACGGGACAAGAAGCGGAATGAATCCCAGGTCTCTGTTACAGATTGCCCTGCCTGCGAGTCTTGTAACTTCACGCAGCTCACGCCACCCATCCCCCAACGGTGCGAGAGAGACATAAACTGGCTCCCTAAACTCCCAGTGACCTCTGCTACCAGGCCACCGACATGTTGCTAAGGGGCAGGACACCTGACAGTCATTCTGCCTGCTCAGGTCAGAGCCTCCTCAGTCTCTCTCCACGTGTACAGAAGCGTGTGATGTTGTCATTGAAACTTTTACTGTTGGTTAGTTCTATTGCTCTTGTCGTTAATAGTAGTTGATGCTATGTGTTACACAGTCCTTTGCTTAAGCCACAGCACAATAGCACGTGTAACATGGACTGTATAACGTGAATAACGTTATACAGTCCATGTTACACGTGCTATTGTGCTGTCATGTCTGATTACCAATTCATCGTCATGCTATGTTTATTATGTATGGTATATGAATGAATATTTCTCTTTGTGCAGAACCACGCCCATTGCGTGTATCCTATGGAAATAAAGTTCCCTCTTTTATGTGTACATCTGTGAGGTTGACTTGTTCCTCTGACCGGGAAAGGTGTCAGTGAGTCACCGACCAGCCCGACTGGAGAGCCGCTCTCTTTCAGTCTCCCTAGCTCAAGGACTATCCGAATAAAGTCATACTGTTTGTTAAACACTGGCTGCTGGAGTGTGTGTGTGTGTGTGTGTGTGTGTGTGTGTGTGTGTGTGGCATTTTCTATCCGAGGCAAAACAAGATGAATCCATATGGCGGACGGTCGGTGACTGAGATGGGAAGCCGATGCATGGCTCAACTGGCGTCTGCATTTTTCCCCCAGGCAGGGGAAACTGTCTTGCCTTGGCCCCAAATCAATCAGTCAATGAATCAATGGGAAAACCAACGCAGCGGTCCCATAATCAATGGGTCGGCACTGCTACCTTAGACCCCCTGTCAATAAGATGTGTTACCATGGTGATGGTTTATTACCTTTCCGTTGGCCTTTGAGTTGGGCTAAGAGTTTTTCCCACTCACATGACCTGATCGGGATAAACTCGGGGCCCTAGTTGTTGCAATGCTTATCTTGTCTGTTTCTAACTGCAGACACTATTTCAGAACAATCTGGGGTGGTGGCTTGCTGAAATGACATGGAATAAGTTCATGGGTTTTTACTGGTCAGATTATATGGTCAGGAAAACCCAACCCAAAGGTCATGCCGTATTTAAAAACCCAACCCAAAAGTCATGTCGCATTGATATAAAAACAGAACCAGTTGGAGTATTTTGGCCCTCGGCTGTCGGCTGTCCTGTGTTTCCTAGACAGTTCTCAGGGCCACAGAGAGACGGGAAGAAATGGCTTGTGATTTTACGGCAGGCTGGAGAACAGCGGTAGAGCTCCGTCCTGTGAGCTTTCATGTGCACGGTAGACTAACTGGAGAGAATGAAAAGAAAGGAGGGTCACACTGGATTTGGATAGTCCATCTGTAGATGCTCTGCAGGTGGTCATACTATCTGTTGATCAGCAATTGCTTGTTAAGGTTAGAGTCAGGATTAGGGTCTCTGTCATCTTTCCCCTGACAACGTTTGCCGATGTTTAGTTCAGCTTTCATAACTGTATAGTTCAGAACGTCACGAAAGTGCTGCGCACTCTTGGATGGGGCAGACGTCTGTGTTGTGATGATTCTGGATGGTCAGCTAGCCAGCAACAATGACGAGAAGCTGTATCGGTGTATTTAGTGTTTTTGCTCTTGTCAGTTCTATGCTGAAATGGCTAAAATTCGCTAGCTAGCTAACCAACAGCTGTAACAATGTATTTTGAGAGACCAAACGTGCTCATTGTACAAAATGATGTATCTTTTCAATAAAGATTCAGATAGGAAACGTAGTTTACATGTAGTCAACAAGCGTTTGATTCTTAGCCCGACCCTGTATGTTTTGCCCCACGTTTGTGCACGCAATCGGTTTTGTCGCTAAAACAACCCACCCGTCTATTGGTGGATATGTTCCACAGAGCATTATGGGTACTTTTACTACATTGCACTGCAAAAACAACCATGGAGGACAGATGGCGTTCTCTTCTCTCAATGATTTATTATTTTATGTCTGAAGTAATCATGTGGATTATTATTTGCTTACGGGGATTTAAGCCGTAAAGTAAAGCCTGCACTTCTTTATATGCTGTGATATTTCAATTGGGATATATACTTTACCTACAAGAACTTTGGATTAGTCCACAAGAACAACAACGATTTTATTAAGACTGTGTAATTATTTAGAATATCAGTTAGTTTTACATGGCAACACTTGTAGTCCCTTCTACAGTGTCTGTTGTCCCTGTGTGGATCTGGTATGTGGCAGTTATGAGTATTGAATATGAAATCAAAATCAATCAAGTTTATTGGTACTCGTACACAGTTTTGCAGATGTTATGACAGGTGCAGCGAAAGCCTTATGTTTCCAGCTCCAACAATAGAATAATAATGCTGCTTTGCATTATCCTACCTGTTGTGTGTGTTTATGTGAATGTGCGTTTATTAAATGTGTGTAGGGGAACAGCGTCACTCGCCTGTTGTATGCCTGTTGTGTGTGTTTATTCATGAGTATCTGTTTATGAAAGTGCGTGACTGCATGCTGAGTGTGTGTGTGTGTTTATCAGTGGATTTGTGTTTGTGTTTATCAGTGTGTTTGTGTGTGACTTCATGCTGAGTGCGGTCCTCCTGTGTGCTCCCTGTCGCCTCCTGACTTATTTATGAACGCTACGCTCTGCCTTTGAAAGAGGGAGTGAGGAGGAACATTGCATTTTAAAGAATCACCTTTTACCTCTGAAGCTATCTTTCTTTGTCTGTATTGCCCTCCCCCTCCCCACTCTCTGTTTTCCCCTCCTCGGGATGCTGTAGTTGTTGTGGCCCTAGAATTGTTCTCTTTATCTTCCTCTTCCCTCTTCTTACCCTTCCTCCTCATCTAGGCCCTGAATAAGAGAGAAGGCTGGAGATGGATTGAGGTGTACTACAATCTTTACTACTATTTTCTAACCTTTCCTATACTTTACTACCGTTACTACTACTTTACTACCGTAACTACTACTTTACTACCGTAACTACTACTTTACTACCGTAACCACTACTTTACTACCGTTACTACTTCTTTACTACCGTTACTACTACTTTACTACCGTTACTACTACTTTACAAATGTAACTACTCTTTTACCACCGTTACTACTACTTTACAATCTGTACGTTACTACCTTAACTACTCCTTTACTAGCTTTACTACTCCTTTACTAGCTTTACTAGCTTTACTACTCCTTTACTAGCTTTACTACTCCTTTACTAGCTTTACTAGCTTTACTACTCCTTTACTAGCTTTACTACTCCTTTACTAGCTTTACTACCTTTACTACTCCTTTACTACTCCTTTACTACTCCTTTACTAGCTTTACTACCTTTACTACTCCTTTACTACTCCTTTACTACTCCTTTACTACTCCTTTACTAGCTTTACTACTCCTTTACTAGCTTTACTAGCTTTACTACTCCTTTACTAGCTTTACTACTCCTTTACTAGTTTTACTACCTTTACTACTCCTTTACTAGCTTTACTACCTTACGTTTTACAACCTTTTTACTACTTAACATTTACTACTACTTTAATACCTCTACTATTTTACTACTACTACTTTACTACTACTTTACTACCTCTACTATTTTACTACTACTACTTTACTACTATCTTAACTACCTTTAATACCTCTAATACCTTTACTTCTTCACAACCTTTACTACTACTTTACTACCTCTACTACTGCTGATGTTAGCACATGATTAGAATTACACCTAGGGACAGTGGGGAAAAAGTACCCAATAGTCATACTTGAGTAAAAGTATAGAAATCTTAATAGAAAGTTCATCAAGTCAAAGTAAAAGTCCCCCGGGGATAAACATGTTGTCTTGATAAGTGCGGGCATTGCACCATATTCCTGTCCTGCTAAGCATTCCAAATGTAACGAGTACTTTTGGGTGTCAGATAAAATGTATGGAGTAAAAAGTACATTATGTTCTTTAGGAATGTAGTGAAGTAAAAGTTGTCAAATATAAATAGTCGAGTACAGATATCCCAAAAAAACGACTTAAGTGGTACTTGAAAGTATTTTTTACTTAAGTACTTTACACCACTGCCTAGGGACATGCTGGACTGAGCCTATGGTTGTGTTTTAATAATCAAAATGTCACTGTACATGACAGTGAATACATAATGTAGAGGTTATACCATAGACCTACAAACTGTCCATATTGTGTACACACTTAATGCCCAGTCTAGCCTTACATAATATCGACACTGAATGTTTACCTGCAGATTAAACATTTAAAGTTAATAACTTAAGTGCTGACAGTTATATCCAAATCAATTTAAATTGACCTCAGTTAATATCAAGGTTACTGTCAGGGTCTCTGTCTCCCCGGTAAGTCAGGGCCTTGGGTTGTAGTCTGTATAGTCGGAGGGCTTAATGGCGGAAAACACTAAAGCCAATAGTAATATCAGCTATTCTTTCTGTCTGCCCGGCCGTATTGACGTTCGATCCCAGCGTCTCTCCCTTGGTGAGACGTTGAAGTCGGCGTAGCCTGAGGTGGAATAGGCCAGTTTGTAGCAAACACTTCACAGCACTCAGGGGTTGGGAGAAGAGAAACATCCAAACATCCCAAGGTCCAGAGACTAGGTCGATTGATTCAAATATGGTCATTGCTGCCTTTGTTTACTGAACCATAGGCTACCTACCGCCTCATGTACTCGGGTGGTGTTTTGGTCTGACTACTGGCAGTGCTATCGTACTTCTACAAGGTCTACTGTAGAGCCTTGGTGATTGCAGTTGGTTAAGGGTGTCCACTATTGCATGAGGTGGACGGGAGGTATTGGTCTGATGCGGAGGCAGACGGATGTAGACAGACAGGGTTAGTAGGTCATCCCAACCATTTAATACAGTTAAAGAGCTATTGTATATAATATCTCCCCACCACCACGTCTAACGTACACACACACCCACACACACATACACACACACACACACACACTTTTTGTCTCTTTCAGTCTCTTTTTTTCTTTCTTTCTCTCTCTTCCTCTCTTTCTCTCACACAATATTATTTTATTTTTCTCAATTTCATCTTCCAATCTTTCTTTCTCTTTCTGTCTCCCTTTTTGATAGAATTTTGAAACATACAATCTACCTGCAGTGAAGCCTCTCAACATTTACATTACATTCAGTCATCTAGCAGACGCTCCCATCCAGAGTGACCCACAGGAGGAACCAGGGTCAAACGCCCCGCCCAAGGGCACATCAACAGATCTCCCACAAAGTCTCTCTTACACACACACCCACACACACACACACACACACACACGACGCTGCGTTATGCAGGACTAGGCGAAGGGGACCAGGAGCAGGCCAACATCAATAACTGAGAGTGTAATGGATCTTCCTCGGGTTTCCACCGTCGCACAGCTACATGGGCTCAGACAGAGGTGAGGATGGGGGTGGGGTGGGGGGGGGGGGGGGGGGGGGGGTGGGGGGGTGGGGGGGGGGGGTGAAAGAGGAGGATGAGAGGGAGGATAGAGGGAGACAGGGAAAGAAAGTATATAACATTGTAAGTACTCTTCTGTCTTTTCCTGCTTAAGCGGGCGTACTTGTTTTCTTACATGATCCAGAGGTGCAGTGTTGAGTCGGTTGACGTTACATCACAGCTGTGTGTTTGTGCGTGAGTGTTGAAGTGTGCATGATGATCTAGCGGTGTCCTCCGGCATATTCACAGGATTGCTGTAGTGACCTCATACCCAGTGCACGGGTGCCGGAAGATATTGCTCTCTTTATTCACTAAAACATTCCACGCGTTATTATAGGATATTAGGTACATTTCAGTAGGCAGTCGACATTATTTGGAAATAGTGTGCTCTTTTCTACGAATACTGCGGAATGTATGGGAGATTTTCTTTTCGATTACAAGGTTAGACTTTGACTTTAAGCTTGGTGTGAGCTCAGGACCTATAGGGAGGACTCACTTCTCCTTCTGATCCTCTCAGCTAGATTTTCACCCAGGGGGGGGTTCCAGTAGGATCATCCCCAGCATATTACCCATGCAGGCAGGGAAATTAGACTCAGTGGTTGGGGAACGGAGGGGAACATGGGGCTCTAACCCATATCTGAGCCCTCCTCGGATCCCTCATATCCACATATCCACCATGGGGAGTTTCAAATTCAAAGTAGGCTAGAGCTCAGGTTACACCTCTGACATCACCTTAACCAACCCGACCTCATCCGTCCCCTAATCTGTCTTCTTAACCACTCAGCGAGGGAGAGATCAGCCTGGCACAGGCATTCCTACTGTATAATATATGGTTTCTTTGTTTCTCTCTCTCTCTCTTTCTTTCTCTCTCTCTCTCTCTCTGTCTCTCTCTTTCTTTCAATCTCTGTCTCTCTTTCTTTTTCACCCCCCCTCTCTTTCATCCTCTCAGTATTTCAGGAGGAGAAAAAAATACCCTCAGTATGTTAGTCTGTTTGTACTGTAATTACTAAGCAGTAACCAAATACACATCTATTTTTTCTGCTCACGGTTAAATTGTTACTAATTTTAACAGAGGTTAGTTCTAATGGAAAAAAAACATTGCTGTTGTTAAGGTTAGTGCAAAGTAATTACACCACAAGGAATCTGGATGTGGAGTATTCTGTTATTAGTACACAAAAAGGTGCTATTTACAACCTAAAAGGGTTATTCGGCAGTCACCATAGGAGAACCCTTTAAAGAACACCATTTTGGGTTCCAGGAATAACTCTTTTCACAGAGGGTTCTACCTGGAACCAAAAAGGGTTCTTTTGGAACCCCTTTTTTCTAAGTGTAAATTTGTAGTATCCAATTTTACGTTACGATTAAGCACACTGGAAGACAGTAAGCCGATTTATCCTCGTAATCAAACATTAGGTACAACCTAACACCATATCAATACAGGGACTGCACTTAGTTCATTACGAACCTGGCATAATCGTTGAACAAGGCTACCATACTGCACTTACATTACAACATTGATCAGCGCTACAGTGGACTGTGGACACACATTTCATTACTCGTTCTGTTGCTATAAAACGAGGGATTCTTTTTTTTTAACTATCGAGGCTTCCTATAACAAATTCCCCTTTATTTAACCTTCATAGCCATCACTGTCCAATTCAAATAAGGAGATAGAGAGAGAAAGACTCTTTGCCCTTTCAGAGTCTCACTATACCCAGAATACATTAGTACTTCATTCCCTACGTTCAGTTACATCAAGGTAATAAACATGAATATTTTGTTAGCTTTGTCTTTTCTCCCTCCTTCCCTGTCATTTACTGAACAGTGTGAGGCGATGCAATATTCATAGATCCCAGCTCTCGTAATACAAGGGCTGTTTGGAATGTTAAATCTTCCTCTCTCCTCTTTCCTCTCTCCATCTCGAGAGACAGCGAGGGGGGTAAAGTGTGATTGAAGAGAGGAGTTGTAACGTTAGTAGCTTAGTTTTGACTGGGCGATAGAGCTATGGGGTAATCACATTGGTCTCTTACAGCCAAGGTAACACAGCACGCCAGATGTGGATTTGATAAACTCGTGCTGGAAGAGTCAGATGAGATGAAGGGAAGAGGGAGATTAAGATGGGAGGATAAGGGGAAAGGAGGAAAGGGAGGCTAACAAGGGAGAGCAGTAGAAGCTGGAATAATTGATGATGGAAGGTAAAGATTGACGGAGGGAGAGAGCGAAGATGAGGGAGAGGAAGATGGAGAGAATTGAGTCATGTTTTTTTTATATCACAGATTCTTCTTTTCTTGAGTGGAACAGCTTAAAGCCTCTCTCTCCTGTGCTGTATAAGATACTTTTTTTCAAGAGGCACATTTGTGCAGTCCATCCACCTATGAATTTTGCACAATATCAGGTAGCCTTCAGTTTGAAGAGATATCATATCTTACAGCTTACTTACAAGATTGAGTTACATCTTCAACTTGAGGGATTCACAGTATAGCTCTCATGCTTTGAGCGTTATTATCCTGCTACCTCTTACGTGCTGTAATTGCATAAATGACTCTTTTGTTTTTGCCCTAATGCTTATCTAACATAAAGTGGTACCTTGTCTTCTCCTTGCATCTCTCGCTCAGACGAGCTCTGAACATTGTTCTCAGGCTCCATGTGATTTATTTATCTAGCAGATTGGTATATTCCCCAAAGATGACAGGCTTTTTGTTCACCACAAACACAGAACAGGCTTTTGAACGAACGTTGCTCGAAGAAAAAAAATCTTTGTGCAAGCTGTAAATTATGGATAGAGACGATGCATGTTTCATCCAATCTTACTTTCACACTATCGTTTCAAGTAGAGTGTGACAAATGATTCGCAGCCTGAAAATGGTTTAGTCCCTCTAGTTGAATAGGTAACAAGAGGAGAACTCTCCAAAACATGGAAACGCCCCCAGAGCTCTAAATCAAGGAGTTGTCGCAACTTGACCCTTTTTGACCTCAGCTAGCTGATTGGGCAAGTCGGTTAAATTCTGTTGCACTTATCCCCTCGCCCTTGCTTCTTTGTTTGCTTGGTAAAATTGTTCAGAACTGGGTTGATGTGTTTTTGTTCAAAGTGTTTTGGAAGTTAGAATCTACGTATAGGGAAAGTGCTTTCAGAGGAGTGTTCATTCGACTCCTTTAGAAATGCCCTCAAGCTTAATAGGTAAGCTTTGAAGTTGTCAATTACGTCAGGTACCTTCTCATTTATCTCCATTTCAACAGCAGCAGCAGCAGTGGCAGCAGTAGCCACAACAACAACAACATGTGCTTGAAGTGGTCCTCTTATAGCTGTTGCCACGGAAACAAAGTGGCAAGAGATTTTAACATCAAAAGGATGTGAAACAGAGGATGAGTGACCTCAGAATGGATTGGAGTTTTTAAATATATTTTTTTATATAGAGCAGTCAACAGTTAATACCTAGCCTTTCTCTTCACCATCCTTTCTTTCTCACCCCTCTCTGTCCTTCCACATCTCTGCTCTGGCGGGAGACTGATGGCCTTCGGGAGATCGCGAGAAACGGATGGGCCAAGTGTCCCTTTTGTTATTGTGTGTGTGAGTGTGCGACTGTAAGACAAGGTCTCGCCAGGCACTGTAACCATGGTAACACAACATGGAAAGTGTGTGTGTGTGTGTGTGGGAGCTCAGAGGGACCGACACTGGCCCTTGCCTCACACCTCCTCCACCACCTGTACTGCTTATAGTGGGGCCAGATAGTCTCTCTATCACCTCTGAGCCCCTAACATACTGGGTGACCTGCGCACAATATGAGGGAGAGGTAAGGAGAGCGAGAGAGACAAAGAGGGTGAGGAGAGACAGAGACATCGCTCAAAAGAAGTGACGATAACTGAGGAGCGGATGTCAGTGTGTCGCGGGCTAACCTTTCCCCCATGGCCATTATCAGACAGAAGCTTGATTCCTAACAGCAGTTGCTTATAGCTCCTGTAGGGACTGGTGACATGGGGTTCACTCTGGTCACTAAATCACAGCTAGGAGTTATGATATAGACCAGGGATGGACTATGATGGGGGTGGGGGCCACAAAAAGTCTGAACTCATCATAGGGGGCCCGCAGTGGCTGTCGGGTCTGCATACATACACTACCGTTCAAAAGTTTGGGGTCACTTAGAAATGTCCTTGTTTTTGAAAGAAAAGCACATTTTAGGGCCATTTAAATAACATAACATTGATCAGAAATGCAGTGTAGACATTGTTAATGTTGTAAATGACTATTGTAGCTGGAAACGGCAGATTTTTAAAATGAATATCTACATAGGTGTAAAGAGGCCCATTATCAGCAACCATCACTCCTGTGTTCCAATGGCACGTTGTGTTAGCTAATCCAAGTTTATCATTTTAAAAGGCTAATTGATCATTAGAAAACTATTTTGCAATTATGTTAGCACAGTGGAAAACTGTTTGTCCTGATTTAAAGACACAATAAAACTAGACTAGTTGAGTATCGGGAGCATCAGCATTTGTGGGTTCGATTACAGGCTCAAAATGGCCAGAAACAAAGCACTTTCTTCTGAAACTCGCCAGACTATTCTTGTCCTTGTTCAAAAACAAGGACATTTCTAAGTGACCCCAAACTTTTGAACGGCATTGTACATCCATACCCACACGTAGTCAGAGCCGGCCCTAGCCTTTTGGGGACCCTAAGCGAAATTCTGCGAGCAAAATATTCTTAAACTATAAGAATAAAGAGAGTTGCACACTATATATAAATCAACTCCCAGTAAATTATTGGGTAAATCACCAACGTTTCGGCATCACTGTGCCTTCCTCAGGGTAACATCATGAATGCTTGAACCAAGTTATGTAGACAAACGGTGCAATTAGTGCAACCAATGACAATGGTGTGGGGTGTGTCATAATGATTAAGTTAATTAGATTGAATTGAGTGAAACTGTTAACACACTAGTTTATAGCATATTGAATATGTTAGGCTATTGTTATCATATGGAAACATAATTCAATATTGTACAGAATATTATATCAACATACATTATTGTTTAATTCAATTTCAAATATATACATTTAACCGTTTCCTATTCCATAAAAAAAAATGTTGCTACATGTAATCTTTTGGTTCAACCACGAAGCATAATAAGCATCATCAACAGGGGAACGTAATGGATGTACTCTGATAAACTGTAGAAAGAATATATCCATTTGTAGGACTTGTTCGTAAAAGAGAGAATTGTTCCTAAGAAGGGCCTGAGATCAAAGCCAATATTCAGACCGCTAGGGGTCAACTAGGGGTCAATGTGTTTAGACATCCTGTAAGCCTCTCTTTGCAGTCGTAGGATCTCGATGTTACCTCATCTCCTTGGTAGCGCAACCTGCTCAACGCCTGTGTGTTTGAGAGAGGAGATGGGATGGTTAGCTACAACAAAGTGTAGCTGCTTCTGGATAGTCAATGATCGTACACCTGATTGAGCTGCGGTGTTCAGCGTTACGTTGTTTTAATTGTCTTTTCGTTTGTCCTATGTAGGCTTTCACACATGAACAGGTGAAGAGATAGATGACTCCCTTGGTCTTGCATGAGATGATACCCCTAACAGGGATTTTTTTGACCCGTATGTGGGTGTCTGAAGAAGGCAGGTCAGATCTCACCAAGCTATCTTACGTTTTTTAAAAAAAAGTTGTTTTATTTAACCTTTATTTAACTAGGCAAGTCAGTTAAGAACAAATTCTTATTTACAATGACGGCCTACCAAAAGGCAAAAGGCCTCCTGCGGGGACGGGGGCCTGGGATTAAAAAAATACCAAAATTAAACACAGTACAATATAAATATAGGACAAAACACACCACAACAAGGAAGACACAACACTACATAAAGAGAGACCTAAGACAACAACATAACAAGGCAGCAAAGCATGACAACACAGAAATGATAGCAACACAACATGACAACAACATGGTAGCAACATAACAACAACACGGTAGCATCACAACATGGTAGCAGCACAACATAACAACAACATGGTAGCAACACAACATGGTAGCAACACAACATAACAACAACATGGTAGCAGCACAACATGGTAGCAACACAACGTAACAACAACATGGTAGCAACACAACATGGTAGCAGCACAAAAACATGGTACAAACATTATTGGGCAAAGTCAACAGCACAAAGGACAAGAAGGTAGAGACAACAATACATCATACAAAGCAGCCACAACTGTCAGTAAGAGTGTCCATGATTGAGTCATTGAATTAAGAGATGGAGATAAACCGGTCCAGTTTGAGTGTTTGTTGCAGCTCGTTCCAGTCATTAGCTGCAGCGAACTGAAAAGAGGAGCAACCCAGGGATGTGTGTGCTTTGGGGACCTTTAACAGAATGTGACTGGCATAGCGGGTGTTGTATGTGGTGGCCGAATGGTAAAGAACATCTAGCCACGACCATGCTTACAGACCACCAGTGGGGGTTCCTTGAAGTGGTGTCTGATTTTTTTTTTTTTTTTTTTTTGTCTGATTTCAGAATATGCCAGTGCTTTTTCAGGATTGCTTTCATTTTTCTCCAAACACTTGGTGTACTTGCTGCAAAAGGCTGTTGTGTTGTTTTTCTTCTTTGGTTGAGTTTTTAGTCATTCCTCTCTTGGTTTTTGAGATATTTTCATCATTACAGCATCAAGAGTTTTGTCCTTGTAGCCTCTCATTTAAAATGTATCTGCCATTTGTTTTGCATTGCTGTCAAAATCTGTTTGGTGGCCACATACTTTTTTAACCCTTCATTACTGGCTATTTGGTAGACCATTCTTGAGGGGACGGGGATGCATACTATCCGCCCGTATAGTACAGTACTATCCGTATAAGTCTGTGTGAAATGCCTCATTCTCTTTGATGATCCATAAGCGGCCTCCCTCTTGACAGCAGAGAGAAAACGTTGAATTTTTGTTCATTTCCTGCAACTCTACATATTTTGCCATAGGGGTTAGAGAAAATGTTGCAGTTTTACAGATAATTCCCTGCCAATCTACACATTTTGGCATTGGGTGGAGCAAAAATCTGTGCGGTTTTTAATATGATATTTGAGTGGGGTGACTAATATACCAATCTAAAAAATATTAGCTGGCAATAGGCTAACTGAGTGACTGACATGACAAGGTGCACAACCAAATGCTGAAATTTCACGTTGTGTATTCTACAGTTAGTTGAGACCCGACTGAGTTCCTAAAAAACTTTGTCGGGTCTTTGGAAAATGATCCGCAGGCTGGCCACCAGTTGCCCATTCCTATTGCCCAGCCCTCCAGGACACCTACAGCACCCGATGTCACAGGAAGGCCAAAAAGATCATCAAGGACATTAACCACCCGAGCCACGTCCTGTTCACCCCGCTATCATCCAGAAGACAAAGTCAGTACAGGTGTATCAAAGCTGGGACTCAAGGCCATCAGACTGTTAAATAGCCCTCACTAGCTGGCTACCACACGGTTACTCAACCCTGCACCTTAGAGGCTGCTGCCCTGTATACATAGACATGGAATCACTGGCCACTTTAAAATGGAACACTAGTCACTTTAATAATGTTTACATACTGCTTTACACCTCATATGTATATACTGTATTCTATTCTACTGTATTTTAGTCTATGCCATTCTGACATTGCTCGTCCTAATCTTTATATATTTCTCAATTAAGTTATTTAACTTTTAGATTTGTGTGTCTTGTTGTGAATTGTTAGATACTACTGCACTGTTGGAGCTAGGAACACAAGTATTTCGCTACACCCGCAATAACATACGTTTAAGTGACCAATCAAATTTGATTTGATATAGACCTTGTGACACACCACTAACTGAGCTAGATAAATACAAATAAGAGCTTTTTGGCTATAGGACATAGGATTTTGGCTGTAGTTTTACCAGAGGAAAACCCACCAACTTTATTCCGACTGACATGCACACATCTACTCTGACACCCACACACACTAACCGCCATATCCTTTTGTTTGACACCCACACGCCCTCACCCATGAACTCCTTCTCACCAAACCCTAAGGTATATTTCTCTGCTCTAGGCACCATACTGTAAGGCTGTACAGATAGATAGCAAGAACTTGGGTGTCAGCTAACTTGGCAGGTTACTATGTAAGCTAATGACCCTTGAACTTCACTTTCGACATAGCTGTTTTTGAGTAGAGCACTTTTCTGCTGGTTTGCACCTTTTGAGAAGAAGGAAAGTCATTTTCCTGTGTGTGTGTGTTTGAACGCAAATACATGCCTGCCAGCAATGCCTTCCCATGTGTGTTTTGAGTGCATACCCTCCACTCCTATTCCATCCTGTTTCCTAGCGGCAACTTCTATCCAAACAATATATGCCAAAGCACCTTGCCGTCATGCGTGCAAACATTTGACGGGTCCCAGGAATTGAACCCACTACCCTGGCGTTACAAGCGACATGCTCTACCAAATGAGCTACAAAGGACCACGAGAACCGTAAGTGCTGGAGCTGCTCTGTTGTCTAGAAGGCCCATGTTCTCCTCTGTCGTACTCTACCGGAACTCGGATGGAGGAGGAAAAGTTGAAACCTTCCCCATTATTTATCTGCAACAGCCGATACAAAAGCCCCTGTTTCACATGAAATAATACATGAAACGGTTGCTTCAGACACTCCCCTGTCAGTTTTTTGAAAATTTTTATGGCAGCCATTTTCTGCAATGAACTACGATGCAAAATCTCTTCCTCAAACTCAAAGTGGATGGTTCCCACCGCTTATGGTTCATTTATACCTGTTACACAATTGAATTTCAGTTCTCAGAAGATTACGTTTTAGAAGATTGGAGTTGGGTAAGTGAGAGAAGGTTTCTTTTAGGAGATGGGGAAGGGAATGATTATTTAGATTGGACAACTTCTAGGGAAGGACAACCTTTTGCTTCTGTTAAAAAAATACATTGTTATGGGATTCTCTGAGTGTGTGCTTCTGTCATGGGCTTGAAAGTGCCATCGTCTGCTCTCAATCTACTGTGAGCTGGTCCCATCTCGCTCTAGCAGTGGTGTAAAGTACTTAAGTAAAAATACTTTAAAGTACTACTTAAATAGTTTTTGGGGGGGTAGCTACTTTACTATTTATATTTTTGACTATTCCTGAAGAAAATATACATTCCCCCTGACACCCGTACTTTTTACATTTTGAATGTCTTGCAGGTCAAGAAAATGGTCCAATTCAAGAGAATATCCATGGTCCTCCCTACTGCCTCTGATCTGGCAGACTCACTAATGATGTCTGAGTGTTGGAGCATGCCCCTGGCTATCCTTAAATTAAAAAAAAAAAAATGTGCCGTCTGCTTTGCCTAATATAAGGATTTTGAAATGATTTACACTTTTACTTTGGATACCTAAGTTTATTTTAGCAATTACAATTTTGATATTTGGTATTTTACTAGGATCCCTATTAGCTGTTGCAAAAGCAGCAGCTACTCTTCCTGGGGTTCACACAAAACACAAAACATGATACAGTATGACATAATACAGAACATCATTAGACATGAACAGTTCAAGGACAAAACGACACACTTTTGGTACTGAAGTATATTTAAAACCAAATACTTTTACTCGAGTAGTATTTCACTGGGTGACTTTCACTTTTTACTTGAGTATTTTACTCAACTATGACAATTGGGTACTTTTTCTACCACTGCTTTATAGCTGTACGTATACAGTCCATACACATCATACCTAAACACTCAATAGTGTTACATACTGTAACTCCTTTTTAGGAAGGTTAGGTGGTGTTGCATTGTAGAGATGTGTGCGTGTGTGTGTTCACACTAGAGCCGTGTGTGTGTCTTTCGAAAGTCTATGATGAGTGCGACCTGGATAAAAATAGCTGTCACTCTCACCCTGCTTTTCCCTGCAGTCTCGATGTCATACATATTTTGCAGACCCTCTCTCGCTATGCACCAGTCTGCACAGGTACAGACAGGTGTTGTCTGTCTCTTTCCACCACTCTATGGATGTCTAGAGTATTTAGAAATGGACACACGCACGCGCCCATGCACGCGCACACACACACACACACACACACACACACACACACACACACACACACACCACCAAACACACTTACCCTGTCAACGCAGACCTATTCTTTGACACATGTAGTACATAATTACTACATGTTTTCAGCAGTGTTAGATTTCGAGGGCATTTTGTTCTTTTTTTAAACACACCTTGACATTGAGATTTCATCTCTTACGTGCATCTATGATGATACCCTGCTTACTTACTGTAATAGACTCAAAACTCTCAGGGAAGTAACAAGGTCTCATACTATTGTCCGTGAATCAGATTTTAAATTAAACAAGCAAAGAAATTAAATAAGGAAAGAGAGGGGGGAAAAAAACACAACGAAATCAATTACCTTCAGGCATAATGGACTTATTCTTATCACCTAACATCTATGTTTATGGAGAATTACTTCATTATCACAGTATATTTGCTTAGCACAACGCATTATCAAGGGCATCTTCCAATAAAATGTACTACAATTTTCCAGAGTATTTTTATCCTGGTATTTTTCTACATGTTTTAATAATGGGTCAAATGAGCCATGCATAATCTAATAGCTAGATGGCCGATCTCTAATAGCTACATCAGTTGTGTGCCTGTGTGATGTCACCTGCTTGAGTAGTGACTGTTATCTGACGAACAGTTTTCAGTGTAGTTGCAATTTAATCTATTCATTGCAACTATAAAATCAATGTCATATTTAGAATAAGAAAATCAGGCCTCCTGAATGGCGCAGTGGTCTAAGGCACTGCATTGCAGTGCTAGCTGTGCCACTAGAGATTCTGGTTCGAGTCCAGGCACTGTCGCAGCCGTCCGTGACCGGGAGACACATGGTGTGGTGCATAATGGTCCCAGTGTTGTTTGATTTAGAGCAGGGTTTGGCCGGCAGGGATGTTCTTGTCCCATTGCACACTAGCAACTCCTGTGGTGTGCTGGGTGCAATGCATGCTGACATGGTCACTAGGTGTATGGGGTTTCCTCTGACACACATTGCTGTGGCTGGCAGTGCGGCTTGGCTGGGTTGTGTTTTGGAGGACGCACGGCTCTCAACCTTCGCCTCACCCGAGTCCGTACGGGAGTTGCAGCGATGGGACAAGACTGTAACGATGAATTGGATGTCACGATAAAGGGGTAAAAAAATAAAATATTAAGGAAATAAGCAAATTATGCACAAGAGAAACACTGTAAGATACTTGTAGTGAATTCCAGTTTCACCTTTCTTTCTGTGTGCTAATAATTTCCATTTGCCTAAGCAAATTCATTCTGGGAATGAAGTGAGGGAACGTAAAAGCAATTGACCATAAAGTGTGAAAACTCTAGGTCTCAATTCATTAAGACATGCTATCACAGTGTAAAGGAAGTGAGAGCAGCAGACTTTGACTGTGAGCGAAATTATGTTGATACAGTATTAGACAGGCACCGCTCAAGGCGAGAAGGGGGCCTTGTCTTAAGGCGTCCGCATGCTTCCCAGCTGAAACAGTTTGGAAGAGTTTGTGCATATATTATGAGGACATTTTGTGACGTTTTTTGTTTGATTTTGGACTTCTGTGAATGTTTTTTTTTCTGCTGTTTGAGCACACAACATATTTTCTGGAGGCAAGCTGAAGTCAGTTGTCGAAGTCTAGCCCCTTCGTCGGTGATTGGTCAACAGTAGGGATCCTTCAATAAAGTCTTTGTTGTCATTTAATGAGACGACTCGTTTTCATGCACATTTTCCACTGCACCAAACATCTTAGCTAGATGTAGAATTGCGCGACCGAGATCTCCCCAGCAAAAACATCAACGTGAGTTTTCTTAGATTAATTCGGACTACTTTGAGGATATTGGCTACGGCATCTCAAAATGGACAAGGTCTCCCTCGCTGGCCCACACCACTTGGCTAAACGTTGATTAGGTCACCTCAGCCTTGTGTTCCTATCTTCCTCTTTATTGGCTAATAGGCTTAGTGTTCCCGTGGGGCTCAAGACACGTACTGTAGGATCAGTATGCCGCAAGATCTCTCTCTCTCTCTCTCTCTCTCTCTCTCTCTCATTACACACCTTAAACACACATATTCACACCCACACACGCAAACAAGGGAGAGAGAGAGCCTCTTGCAGCATTCTGATCCTCTACTACAGTGATACAAAAGATGTTCAACTTAAAGAAAATGAATTATTTACACGTTTTCTCTTTGGTGTTTAGAGGCGCGTGACTTTCATCCTTTCCTCTCCTCTTCATCGCTCTCAGCAGGGACAGACCGAGACAGAGGACTGGAAGAGGGCATGTAAGCAGGGTTATGATGTCGTGACTGTATCGCTGATTCCTTGGTTTGGGTCATAATCCAGACTGGATCGTCTGTGACTTTATTACTGTAAATATCAACATAATATGTCCCTCTGGCACACAGACACACACCCTATAGTTGATCCACCCTCATCTGGGGGAAACAAATCAGTTCAGGCCATGTGCTGTACTTCCACGTGACGTTTCCATTCAGAAGATACATTTTTACATAACCGTGGATCTCCTTTAACTCTACAGTGGTCGTATAGGCTCGTCATAGCATTAGGCTACATGCTGACAGTGTTTTTAAAATGTTTTTTATGTAAATTGGCAAGTCAGTTAAGAACAAATTCGTATTTTAGTGACGACCTAGGAGCAGTGGGTTAGCTGCCTTGTTCGTGGGCAGAATGACAGATTTTTTTTTTTTTTGATCTAGCAACCTTTCGGTTACTGGCCCAACACTCTAACCACTAGGCTACCTGCCGCCCCATTAATGGTATTAATATAAATCTAAGAGTGCTTCACAGAGTAGAGAACATGATAAAAATAATCCTCACAATTGTAGTAGCATTAGCATCAGGCTACATTTTTACATTGTAGGTGGTATTTTTAAGGTTATGCGTGCATTACTCTGCATAGAAGATTATGCTAATGATGCTAGTACGAGCATATTCATTACAGTGGGAGTAGCACTAGCGAATAGTAAATTGTTTTTGAGTGTGTTACCGACTAGGCAAGGAAAGATGCTAAGGAAGATGCTAATACTAGTAGGGGTGTTAGCTTGGCGTGGTACTAGCGATGGAGAGGACATCCACCAACATACCCCCTGAGAGCACACACAGAGTAGGGTGAAGCCGCCCCTGGGTCAGTTTAGCATTTCCCCACTAATGGTTAAGGTTAGGATTAGGGGAAAGGAAGCTGATCCTAGATCTGTACCTAGGGGAAACATTACCCTGGATGCTAGTCTCTCCTCCTCCCCTGTTCCATACATGTGACAGATAGCGTGGTGAAGGCTGAGGACATGGCCCTGTCTGGATAGAGAGGGGGAGAGAGTTGGGGCTTAGGGCCTTTCACTACTGTCTGTGTAGAGGTCATTCCACAAGTGCCATAGTCCTGTGGGCACCAGCGCCCACAATTCATGTGCACTGTACTGTAGTCTACAGTATACTAGAACCAATTCCTCTTCCCAACTAAGCAATAACACACTGTGGAGACACTGAGCACCGGTACGGTATATCATCTTTCCATTATAAAACTACATATCTCTTTATAGTAACCCACCTAGCCAAAGCACATATCTTCTCAGCAATTGTAATTTCTGCAGCATTGAGTTTGGCAGTGCATTGAAATACGAGGGAATTTCCCATAGATTCTTCAGAGGCATTCTTGTTGTCTGGCCTGTGTAAATATTGGCCTGTCATGGGTTTGTGGCGGCTGGATCCGACGTTCCCTCTGTGATTCACAGAGACGAGATGAGCCGAGGATTGGACTGTTCAGAGGGAGCAGCGTGAGCACACTGTGTGTGTGAAGTTAAATGGAGCGCAATAGGAGAGAGAAAGAGAGGGGGATGTGGGAGGAGAGACCGACAGGATGGGAGAGAGGGAAGAAGAGGGAGGGGGAAGGGGAAGGGTTTGGATTTTGTGGGTTCCACACCAGACCCTGCAAGCTGGGAGATATGCAAGTCTCTGAGGCTTTATTTCCACTCTCTGCATGTGCACCCTCACAATCGCATGTGTGTTTACACAGAGAAAGACCCAAATAAATGTGCTAAAACACAGCTAGCTACATGCCCACGAAATCGACCCATCATTTGTCCTTGTGTTTCCTACCCCCCCCCCCCCCCCCCCCCCCCCCCTTCTCCAGCAGCATTATCATACCCCCCTCTGGCCCTGTCCTCTTGCCCGCTATCCTTGCACACAGCTGGGGTAGGTGCTGGGGCAGGAGGCCCTTAGGCTGGAGGGTGGAGTGAGGGACAGACAGGGCCAGGGGCCGTGATGTGGGGCTGATACTACTACCCAGATAGCATCAGGGAGAACATGCTAACCTCGTCCTCTCCTCTCTCTTCACCTCTCCTCCCAGCTCTTTCTTCCCTCCCTCCTTTCTCAGCATTCCTGCCAGCATGTTTCATCTGTGCTGAATCTCACTTCCCTCTCCACCAAAGAATGGGGGGTGCAGGCCCTGCATGTTACCGGGATGTGCATGTTTGTAAGTGTATGTGTGTGTTGGTACACTTGCAACCCGACCTCCAGTCTATGCCAATGAGCCTTTGCGTGCTTACCTGTTCTCTATTCAACTACTGCTCATTCAAGCCGACCAACTGTAATAAAAACCTCTTTTGAACCGTAAAGAAAAAACTAAAAAAAATCCATATAATATAGCCTCTGTGAACACCAGCCGTAGCGGCTGTGTATCAAAGCATGTATGATGTAGAATAAGCTAGCAGCTTGTGGACCAGCCGTGCTAATAGATAAACAGCGTGGGCGCTGAAACGAGGACAGCCACAGCTACTTTGAGGCTATAGGCTTATAAAACATCACAGGGCTAAGGGGTGTACGAAGCGTTGGACGGGCAGCATATTGGTGGCAACGCTGGGTATGGTACAAGACAAGGGTGTCGGGAGGGAGCAGGGAGAGGAGGGGTTAGAGGGGATGCGATAGGGACGGAGAGGGGAGAGAGAGAGAGAGAGAGAGAGAGAACAGAGGGGTGGAAAGAGAAAGAAAGCGGGAGGGAAGTCCAAGCAAGGGAGAGATTGAGAGAGGAGAAGAGAGAGAGGTTTAGATGAAGGAAATAGACAGAGAGAGAGACAGAGACAGGAAAAGAGGCTTAAAGGGCAAGAGGCCAAGAAAGAGATGCAAATATCACACTGGCCTGATACAAGAGCCTCATCATGGAGTATGTCGTGGCTGTTGTGGGATCAAAGGCTTTGTCAGACAAAGCCCCTTGACTGGGCCTCAACAGAACACAGTGCAGGTGGTGGGGCTGTGGAATAATTCATGAGGACCAGGGAAGAGAGGCTATTCCTCTTGCCTGTCTGACTTCCCCGCTTTGTTTTGATAGTGTGTGTGTGTGTGTGTGTGTGTGTGTGTGTGTGTGTGTCTGTGTCTGTGTCTGTGTCTGTGTCTGTGTCTGTGTCTGTGGCTCATGGTTGGTGCTGTATAGTGTAGAGATGGTATTATCTCCCTTTCGGTGTTGTGATTTATTGAAGTAGGGCAATTACACAGAAACCGAATTAAGCTGAGAGCAAAAATGTATTTCAAAGTTTAACCAACTACACAACTCTATGCAGGACTACTTTAAGCAATGTGCACCGAACATTTGACAAAAGCACATTTACTGTGCAGATGCAAAGTTTGGTAACTTATGTGATCAGGTTTCCCCCAAAACGTTTCAATATCTCCTCTGAATTAAGATTCAGACATGTCTGCAGAAAGAAAGTTTGACTTTGAAAATATCTCTTTTGGTTATTGAACCACAGTAAGTGAAGTGGATTTACACCCGATAACAGAATTCCATCATGGGTCCCTGATCTGTACTACACAGACATGTATAATTATGGATATGAATATCATTCTCTTAATGGTGATATATCCTAAATAGGTACACAAAAGTAGAAACATGCAATATCCTCATTTGCATATTTGTTTTTTGTTTTCTACACACTGGCTGTTATTTTTAATGAGCTCCTCCATCAAACATGACCAAATTTGGTTGGTCCAAACCGGACCAAATCTGAACCAATCATAGACGTCTACATTATGTTTCAAAAGTTTCGACATCAAAGTACAGCACAGTAGTGGTCATTAGAGTACAGTCGGGTAAAGTTCAGTATGGTCAAGTAGAGTATAGTTCAGTACGGTACACTATAGTATACTCAACTCTAGTGTGCCCTACTGTCTACTGTACTGAACTCTACTCCACTCTATTCTACTGTACTATACTCTTATGTGCTCGAATGTACTGTACTCTAGTGAGATCTACTGTACTGTACTGTACTGAAATCTACTGTACTGTAGGGTTGCACATTTTGGGGAATATTCAGAGGTGGAAACTTTCCATGGGAATTAACGGGAATATATGGGAAGTAACGGGAATATATGGGAATTAACGGAAATTTATGCAAATTAATATTAATACCATTTAAATGTAATGTTTTTTGCATTGGATATATTTACTATATCATATGGAGACAGAAACATAAACCGTTTACCTTATCATAACTAGACATAATTGCAAATGATTAAATCCTTCCAATAGAAATAAAAAAAAATCTATTTAGTTATGAATTGAACTTGAATTAAATGAGTTGACTCTTCACATGGGATGATTTCACTGAACAACGAAAGAAAGGGAATATTGACTGATCCGTCGCATCTCCCAAAATCTTTTTCAACATACTTCTGTAAAACGAAAGCTTTGGTTGTCTTCCTCTCAGGCGTCCATGTCTTCTCCCTGGACCTCAATGTCCACCTCCATCAGACTCTGAGGTCTCATCTTCACTGTCACTTTCCAACCATGTTGAGGATGGCTCGTTGTCAGGCTCAAAAGGTCTCAAATTTGCCCGGATGGCCAACAATTTTTCAACCCTTGTATTGGTCAGCCTGTTGTGTGCTTTGGTGTGTGTGTTCCCAAACAAGGACCAATTGCGCTCTGAGGCAACTGATGTTGGTGGGATTTGGAGGATGATGGAGGCAACAGGGAAAGAGCCTCAGATCCACAAAGTCCCTTTACCAGGTGGCTGATGAGATATGTTGGCACGACTGCCATATTGCATCTCCATCCCAGAGCCCTTGCTTGGAAGTGTACTTTGCCAGACTGCCAAGAACCTTGCCCTCATCCAGGCCAAGGTGGCGAGACACGGTAGTGATGACACCATAGGCCTTGTTGATCTCTGCAACAGACAGGATGTTTTTGCCAGCTTACTTGGGGTCCAACATGTTCATTGCGGCATGTATGGGCTTCAGGCAGAAGTCTTCACGCTTTGTGATGTATTTCTGAACTGAAGTTTCCTCTGCTTGGAGCAACAGTGAAGTGGGCAGGGCAATGGCTACTGCTATAGGTTTCAGGAGCTGCTTACCACTGTCTTCCAAAATACATCATCCAGGAGGATCCCCTTGATGGGGCTGTCCATATTGGCAGACTGTGATGTGGCCATTTCTTGGAGAGACTCCTGCCCCTCGAGGAGACTGTCAAACATGATGACAACACCACCCCAATGAGTGTTGCTGGGAAGCTTCAATGTGGTGCTCTTATTCTTCTCACTTTGCTTGGTGAGGAAGATTGCTGATATAACTTGATGACCCTTCACATACCTAACCATTTCCTTGGCTCTCTTGTAGAGTGTATCCATTGTTTTCAGTGCCATGATGTCCTTGAGGAGCAGATTCAATGCATGAGCAGCACAGCCAATGGGAGTGATGTGAGGGTAGGACTCCTCCGCTTTAGACAAAGCAGCCTTCATGTTCGCGGCATTGTCTGTCACCAGTGCAAATACCTTCTGTGGTCCAAGGTCATTGATGACTGTCTTCAGCAATGTAGTGACTGGTGTGTCTGCTATCCCTTGCTTATTTTTTATTTTGTTCCCTTTATTTAACTAGGCAAGTCAGTTAAGAACAAATTCTTATTTTCAATGACGGCCTAGGAACAGTGGGTTAACTGCCTGTTCAGGGGCAGAACGACAGAATTGTACCTTGTCAGCTCGGGGATTTGAATTTGCAACCATTCGGTTATTAGTCCAACGCTCTAACCACCAGGCTACCCTGCTACCCTGTGTCTGTGTTCTTGTAGAATACTGGTTGAGGGGTGGAGATGATGTAGTTAATTATTCCTTGCCCACGAACATTCAACCAACCATCAGAGAAGATTGCAATACAGTCAGCTTTCTCTATGATTTGCTTGACCTTCACTTGAACTCTGTTGAACTCTGCATCCAGTAAATGAGTAGATAAAGCATGTCTGGTTGGAGGGGTGTATGCTGGGCGAAGAACATTTAGAAATCTCTTCCAACACACATTGCCTGTGAGCATCAGAGGCGAACCAGTTGCATACACAGCTCGAGCAAGACATTCATCAGCATTTATCTGACTACGTTCCTCCATTGAGTCAAAAAAACGTCTGATTCCAGGAGGTCCATGAGCTGTTACTATCGATAAGGTGTCTGATGCATCATTTTCATCTCGAATAGAAGTAGAGGGACTTTTGTCAGAGATTGCTTGTTGCGAGCGCTGAGGGAAGTGTATATACTTGGCCAGATGATTCTGCATCTCTGTTGCATTCTTCACATATGATTTGGCACAATATTTGCATATGTAATCAGATTTTCCTTCTACATTAGCTGCATTGAAATGTCTCCACACATCAGATAGTGCCCTTGGCATTTTACTGTAAAGTTTAGAAAAAAAATGAGTAAAATAAAATTCCATGTACAGATAAATAGTTAAGCATATAGATTAAACAACTCCTTTGTAAGATACATGTTTTAAAATGAAGCATGTATGGAAACAGGTGAATTAACACTCCTCAGTCAGCAGAAACACATGGTAGCAAAAACTAACTAGCAGAAATTGCTAACAAGTTAAAACTATTTAAACACAATTTGCTGTAGGCTACTATTTACTAGTTAACAAACAATCATGTATGTCATATAAAATATATTCAAAACTTACCAGAAAGCATGTAGTCCTTGGCTCAGATGGTGTAGTAGTGTGGGCTCAATAGCATCTCATTAGTGTGCAAGATCTTGAGAATCAGCTGCACATGTGATGGAAGAATGCACTGTGCATGCAGAGGGTTGCAATTCCATTGAATTGGGGATAGTTTATACAAAATATGCCAGAAGACCTACAATTGCCTTATGTGTATCCCACAAAAAGGTTCACTGTTATAAGCTAACTTTTTTTGATGAATTTATACAAAATATGCCAGAAGACCTAGAATTGCCTTATGTGTATCCCACAAAAAGGTTCACTGTTATAAGCTAACTTTTTTTGATGAATTTAAGCAAAATTCCAGGACTCAACTTCCCATGGACAATTTCTGGAAAATTCTGGAATTTTACCGGAAGGTTTCCGTCCCTTTGCAACCCTAATGTACTATACAGAACTATACTCTACTTTTCTTTACTGTACTGTACTGTACTGTACTTTAATGTACTGTTCTGTAATGTACTTTCCAAACTTGTGAAACAGAGAAATCTATGATTGGTTCTGCTTTGGTCTGGTCTGACAAAATGTTAACTACTTTCAACGTTCATGGACGTCAGGTGTTGGTCGGTGCTCAGTGGGTAAGGATGCTGGTTACAGTAAATGGAAAGAGAGGGGGCTCATGGGTAGGTGTCAGTAAGAGCTGGGAGAGGTGACATTAATTGGAGAAAGAAACCAGTTGTGAGCTGAACATAACAGTATGCCAGTAGTTTGTGATTACTATGATCTCCCATTGTAGCCAATTCAATTACATAAATTCCTTTGGGTGGTGGACCATTCTTGATACACACGGGAAACTGTTGAGAGTGAAATAAACAGCAGCGTTGCAGTTTTTTACACACACAAACCGGTGCGCCTGGCACCTACTACCATACCCTGTTCAAAGGCACTTAAATATTTTGTTTTGCCCATTCACCCTCTGAATGGCACACACACAATCAATGCTCTCTCAAGGCTGAAAAATCCTTCTTTAACCTGTCTCCTCCCCTTCATCTACATTGATTGAGGTGGATTTAACAAGTGACATCAACAAGGAATCATAGCTTACACCTGGATTCACCTGGTCAGTCTGTCACGGAAAGAGCAGGTGATCCTAATCCTTTGTACACTCAGTGGGCTCCTGAGTGGTGCAGCGGTCCATGGCACTGCATCTCAGTGCTAGAGGCATCACTACAGGCCCTGGTTCGATTCCAGGCTCTATCACAACCGGCCGTGATTGCGAGTCCCATAGGGCGGTGCACATTTGGGATAGGGTTTGGACGGGGTCGGCCATCATTGTAAATAAGAATTTGTTCTTAACTGACTTGCCTAGTTAAATAAATTAAAAAGTATGCATGCCTTCATTTCTCAAAGCATAGAATCTTAGCTTTCAATTGACATTGACCACCCACACATTTGATTTGACAGACGGCTTACACAATATGCCTTTCTGTCCCCAAATGTAGCATACTTGGAAACACGCTGCACGTGATGGATGCACCTTATCAACCATGTTTTTCTGTCACTTCAAGGATAGAAGTCCCTGTGAGACTTTAGACACAGTCCCTCTAAGGCCAATGTACTTTGTACATACAGTACCCGTCAAAGGTTTGGACACACCTACTCATTCAAGGTTTTTTATTTTCTACATTGATAGTGGAGACATCAAAACTAGTTAACTCTGCTGCAGAGGACACGTTCATTAGAGCTAACTGCACTTCAGATTGCATCCCAAAGAAATGCTTCACAGAGTTCAAGTAACAGACACATCTCAACATCAAGTGTTCAGAGGAGACTGTGTGAATCAGGCCTTCATGGTCGTATTGCTGTAAAGAAACCACTAATAAAGGACACCAATAAGAAGAAAAGACTTGCTTGGGCCAAGAAACACGAGTACTGGACATTAGACCGGTGGAAATCTGTCCTTTGGTCTGAGATTTTTGGTTCCAACCACCGTTTCTTTGTGAGACACAGAGTAGGTGAACGGATTGTGTGGTTCCCACCATGAAGCATGGAGGAGGAGGTGTGATTGTGTGGGGGTGCTTTGCTTGTGACACTGTCAGTGATTTATTTAGAATTCAAGGCACACTAAACCAGCATGGCTACCAGAGCATTCTGCAGGGATAGAACATCCCATCTGGTTTACGCTTAGTGGGACTATTATTATTTTTCAACAGGATAATGACCCAGGCTATTTGACCAAGAAGGGGAGTGATGGAGTGCTGCATCAGATGACTTGGTCTCCACAATCATCAGACCTCAACCCAATTGAGATGGTTTGGGATGAGTTGGGCTGCAGAGTGAAGGAAAAGCAGCCAACAAGTGGTCAGCATATGTGGGAACTCCTTCAAGACGGTTTGAAAAGCATTCCTCATGAAGCTGGTTGAGAG
Organism: Oncorhynchus mykiss; assembly: GCF_013265735.2. NCBI lineage: Eukaryota > Metazoa > Chordata > Actinopteri > Salmoniformes > Salmonidae > Oncorhynchus > Oncorhynchus mykiss. Next base: position 26,850,885 of record NC_048573.1, on the reverse strand, counting down.
AATGCCAAGAGTGTGCAAAGCTGTCATTAAGGCAAAGGGTGGCTACTTTGAAGAATATCAATATAACATATATTTTGATTTGTTTAGCACTTTTTTTTGGTTACTACATCATTCCATATGTGTTATTTCATAGTGTAGATGTCTTCACTATTATTATACAATCTAGAACATAGTAAAAATAAAGAAAAACCCTTGAATGAGTAGGTGTGTCCAAACGTTTGACTGGTACTGTATATTCTTAGACATCTAGGTTACTGTATGTATAACTTCTCTACTGTACCAGTGGTCCTGTGTGTTGATCTGGGATTGCTTAGACACGCCTGAGCAAGCTACTGTACTGTCTGTACCGCATAGTCCTGAGAGCTTGCTGGGAGCAACGTGGCAATCTAATTGGTCCAGCTGAGAGCTGGGGCAGGGAGGGGTCAGGCGGTGTGTTCAAACCCCTCGGCTGCTCTGCATACCCACAGAACTAGAGTGGAGATAGTGTACTCTGTCCGTTTACAGGAGTCATTGAGGAGGGTAGTGAGACTCTCTAATAGTGCATTGGCCAACTCAAAAGGTTGATTCACAAACTGGTTCACTGGATTAGAGAAAAACAAGTCTCACTCTACCCATACACTGAGTATGATACGTTAGGCCACCCTAAAATCCACTGTCAAACCAACCATATTGCCATAACCACAGTATTTGTTTCTGTGTAGAAATGTCCATAACAGTACAACTCTGAGTCGTTGCTGTTGGGGCTGTAAAAGGATGTACTGCTATTGCTTTTGTGTACAGATTGACTCCCATCGGAGTAGTTTGGATGGAAGAGGTTGAAAAAGTGTTGTTGGAGTTTAGCTCCAGACAGACTCCCCCATGGGCGTCAGACTCCCCCACCCCATCGCCCCCTCACCTCAATAAAGGAGATGTTCTACCATCTCTCGACCCCCAACTACTGTATCTGCTGGCCATAATGTCTCCCCCCCCCCCACCATATCCCCTTTGTTGTTCTTATAGAAAATATGGCCGACAGTCTCGTTGTTTGTTTCTTCTTCATCTCTCTCACTCCGTCTTCGGTACGATGGTGATGATGACGTCAGCAGTGGATCACTTACATTCCACCTGGTTGGCATGGTAACAGGAAACAGGGAATGATGAGCATTTTGACATCCCCGCCTCCGCTTGGCAGGAAGTGGGCGTTATGACAGAGACGTAGTATAGCGTTCTATGTAGGCGCCAGACACAGACACACCCCTCGTATGGGGAACACAGAAATCCGGAGAACCCAGCTGACGGATTCCGCAGGCATCTGTTTGTCTTTTCCCTCCCTTTTCCCGGATAGTAACTCCCCAGTCGTTCGTTTCCTTTAAATTAGGCATCTCTCTCTCTGTCTCTCTCTCTCTCTCTCTCTCTCTCTGTCTCTGTCTCTGTCTCTGTCTCTGTCTCTGTCTCTGTCTCTGTCTCTGTCTCTGTCTCTGTCTCTGTCTCTGTCTCTGTCTCTGTCTCTGTCTCTCTCTGTCTCTCTCTCTGTCTCTCTCTGTCTCTCTCTGTCTCTCTCTCTGTCTCTCTCTCTGTCTCTGTCTCTCTCTCTCTCTCTGTCTCTGTCTCTCTCTCTGTCTCTGTCTCTCTCTCTGTCTCTCTCTCTGTCTCTGTCTCTGTCTCTGTCTCTGTCTCTGTCTCTGTCTCTGTCTCTGTCTCTGTCTCTGTCTCTGTCTCTGTCTCTGTCTCTCTCTCTGTCTCTGTCTCTCTCTCTGTCTCTCTCTCTGTCTCTGTCTCTCTCTTTAATAAATGAGAGGACATGTACAAAAATAAAGAAATTTGCTCATGATAAATATAACACATACTGTACATGATAAGAGATGAGGGAGAGAACAAGAGAGGAAGAGGGGAATTGGAGAATGAGGAAAAAGGGGGACGGGGGGGAATTTGCCAAGGAAATAATGAAGTGAAATATGCAGTGTCCCCTCCGGGGTAAATCCGAATCAGAAATGTAATTGAATGTGATAAGGTGTGGATGTCACTAGATGAACAAGTTATTTATGTTGGTGAGGAGTTTCACCCAGACATTGCACCACGCTCGGATGGATCTCACTCTGATCCATGCAAATTGTTAACGCGGAGGTGATTTGGGTTTGCCGCTCCCCAAGGAGACCTTCCTTAATGCCTTGAAATTTAGGCTCTATACACCGCTAGTTGGAGAGTGACCATGCAATATAAGATTTCAGAAAGCTATATTAGACCTTCCAGGGTTTCACACTAGCTAAATTACTGCTGGAGCTGTGAAAGATCCTCCATAAGATTAAGATGGAGCCACCGCCGAATTAGAGCAGACCTGGGTTCAAAGAGTATTTTTGATTTATTAATTTAGCTGTGCTTGATTGGCTTTCAATTCCATTGAACCAAGGGAATTGTCCCACATGTGCTAATCCTGCCCATCTAACTCTCCAGACAGGCACAATCAAATGCTCAAAGGATCTGCAATCAAACAAATGATATTTGAACCCAGGTCTGGCAGTGAAGTTATTTCCATTAGAGATATACTGTAGCTGCTGGACTACTAGAATGAGAAACTCTCTTCCTCTCAAGCTCATGGCTTTGGAAACTCTTAATAAAGGCTGACCAACTACATCAGCTCTCCTCTCTGGAGAAATGTGTGAGGTGAGGTTTACAGGGTACAATTCATAAAGATTTAGGAGGGAGCTTCTAGCGACTCGGTCACAACATAGGCACATGTACTAAGCGTCGGACTAGTGAGAGAGTGAGTGGCTTGAAATCATTGTGGGCGATGTGCTGAAACTCAAGAGCTCTTCTCTCTCTCTCTCTCTCTCTCTCTCTCTCTCTCTCTCTCTCTCTCTCACTCGCTCACTAGCTCTCTCTCTCTCACTAGCGCTCTCTCTCTCTCGCTCACTAGCTCTCTCTCTCTCTCTCTCGCTCACTAGCTCTCTCTCTTGCTCTCCCACTCTTTCTCTCTCTTTCTCTCTCTCTCTCGCTCACTAGCTCTCTTTCTCTCTCTCGCTCACTAGCTCTCTTTCTCTCTCCCTCGCTCACTAGCTCTCTTTCTCTCTCTCTCGCACACTAGCTCACTTTCTCTCTCTCTCGCTCACTAGCTCTCTTTCTCTCTCTCTCGCTCACTAGCTCTCTTTCTCTCTCGCTCACTAGCTCTCTTTCTCTCTTTCTCTCTTTCTCTCTCTCTCTTTCTCTCTCTTTCTCTCTCTCGCTCTCTTTCTCTCTCTCTCGCTCACTAGCTCTCTCGCTCACTAGCTCTCTCTCTCGCTCTCTCGCTCACTAGCTCTCTTTCTCTCTCTCTCGCTCACTAGCTCTCTCTCTCTCTCTCCCACTCTTTCTCTTCCACCATCGTGATCATAAATGAAACATGTTGTCAGTCATATAAACCACTGATGGAATTCTGTCTGCCTGTGGTTTAACTAGCGGTTAGACTCCCCTCACCCCCACACCTTCTCTGTGTACAAAATGGTTGACCACACTTGACCGTGAAATGGCTGCCTGCCATAGACTAAAAAGGTCTCGACAGGGTTCACACATGATTCTCTCGTGGCTTGCTACCTGGAATGAATATTCGATGGCTATATCCAAAACCGAAAACAAATTAAACCAAAACGAATAGAGATTCATTTTCAGCTCTGCATAAAGATAAGTATAAGGTCAGGGCTGAAATCAATAAAGTTAATTCCACACTTTCTGGTCTCTGGTGGTTATAGATATTGCATAGCCTCAACACATTATCACAACCCATTGGAGCCAGTTGAAAACACCAAGGTTAGCATTCAAGAAAAGATCTCTGATGATCTTGCGATACGGTGATCTGAAAGAGGTAGGCAGTTGTAATCTTCTTATCAGTTCCAAACTATGATTCCCCCAAAGACGCGGCCAGGTTTACACCCCCTCTCCTGCCCAGGGACCCCTGAACCCAGCAACGCTAGACAGACAGTACTAGTGCCAGATGCTGTTGTGGTCGAGGTGGTTCCTATATTAATTTTGCCAACCAGGACGATAACCTTTGCATTCATTGGCTGCCAGCCTCTCTCCCTCCCTCGGTTTCCTTGGCCACTGTCCTTCCTCGCCTGTTTTAATTAAATCTTTAATTGTGCAGACGGACTCTTTTCTTTCCTCATTATATCCAATCTTCCTTTTCAACCTGCTTGCCGTTCCACGTTCAATTACCCAACACACTCAATGTTGCTTCGAGGGGTGGAGTTGTCGGCGGGAAAAAAAACTACAGAATGAGGTTGGATGTATGACAAATGACTGCTGATTTTGACTTTGTCCCCCCGACCTTCTCACTTGTTCTACCGATTAGGATGTCCTGCTTGTTCCCATTATAGTGACAAGAATAGGATTCTAGGAAAGAAACTGACTGACTGAAAAGATACAGCCTTGTACAATAGGCTGGCACAGGCGTCCCGCTAGCACATCAATAGGCTGGCACAGGCGTCCCGCTAGCACATCAATGCTTTATTCTTCTCTAATAGATTCCAATGCTTGGTGAGCAGGAATGTAAATGTGAATACGACATGTACAGATGGATTCACGCTGTTCCCCAGAAGAACACTGTGCATTATGAGGACGTCGTGTGTTGTGGGGACACAGTCAAGGTCACTTGCAGCTAGTCCCCTGGCCACATGCTGGTGGAGTCCAGCTGTTTTCAAAAACTCTGTGTTTAGCATGCTGCTAAACTGCTCAATGTGGATGAAGGCTTATGTTTCTCTCTCTCTCTCTCTCCCTCTCGCTAACTCTGCTTCCTTGTCTGTCTTTCTCTCTCATTCTCTCGCTCTCTACTTTATCACTATCTCTTTCACTCTCTCTATCCATTCTAATCTGTGTTGGGATGATCTGCTGAAACAGACACTGTTGGCAGTTGGATAATACATTGATTGTTGAAGGAGAGAAGAGTTTTATTTTTTTAGACTGGCCCAGACAGTATCTCTGTCTTTCTGTCTTTGTCAGTGTGTTGTGGACGGTGGTTTGAAGTGGATTTTGGAGTGAAGGCTTGAGTGGGTTAGCTGATGACAAGGCAAATCCACTAGCGTTAGCCACTGTGTGATTAGCCACTTCCCTCACAGGAAGCAGTGAAGAGCAGTCGAGTGAAAGAGGAGTGGTGAAAGGAGATGAGGAATGAAGGAATATTTAGGAAAGAAAGATGGAGGGCAGGAGTTAAACAGATAAAAGGGACATGGGGAGTGTTTGTGCGCGCGTGTGCGTGCGTGTGCTTGCGTGCAGTGCACGCTTATGACTGAGTGAGAATGTGTTTGTGTTCAGTTAAAGGTGCCCTCTGGATAGATAGACAGGGGATTGTGTGTGTGTGTGTGTGTGTGTGTGTTTAGATCGATATCTTCCACCTCAGCTCTTCTTTGTGAGAGCATGGTTGATTGACAGAGGAGGGCATATGAGGAGGAGAGGGTAAAGAAGTAACACGGGGCTTTCTGCCGACACGTTAGAAAACCTTCACAAGGATCGCTCTCCTGCGCGAAACTGTGGCTTTAATGTTGACGCTGTGTTATAGAGATTAGATGTAGACCAAGGCGTTTCTTTGTCCAGGGTGACATTACTTCAGGTTTCAGGAAGGCTAGTAGTGATTATAACTACATGGCGACAACTGCAAACCCACTGGGCCCACACTGGTTGCGTCAACGTTGTTTCCACGTCATTTCAATCAAATTAACCAACGGGGAATAGATGTTGAATTGATATCTGCCCAGTGGGAAGCTACTTATGCCTTTGTGAGGATGTGAATGGACATAACGTCCAATAGCAATATTCTTCACAGTAGCTAGTTTCCCATCCAATTGGTGACAGATTTTCATGCAAATATTCTAGAATCCGCATAAATAAAATATGCACATTTTCCCAACAGTGGTGTGTTGCCGCCAAATGGACTTACTGCGGATAGAAATCATTACAAGATAATACAGTGCACACAAAATGTATTTTTTTTGCTTAAGTTTGTCATGTACTGATTAAAAATCTAAAGATCAATGTTTCCATCGCATTTTCAACTTCCAATAAAAAAACGGTTGTGTTAAACAGTAAATGCGCTTACTCTGCTCTTGGCGCGTGCGCTCTAGCCAATAGCTCGCAGAGACAGTGTGGGTCGGCTGCGCGGATAGGCTAGTCGACATGATGAGGTTATTATGGATGAGAGCGAGGAATATTTTGATTTGTCAAATTACAGTTAAGCATCGATCATCATGTCACCAGAATAAGACACTTCATATTTATTGGAAAGGAGCATCAAGATCAGCGTGCACTTTCACCACCCTGTGAAGTTCATCATAACTTATTTCATCTGTAGCCTAATAAAGTGCATGGTTTCCCCGAGTGGTAGTGGGAGGACCACACACCATATCACCGCGTGACTTAAAGCTGAATTCGATATGAAGGTTATTATATCAATATTTCTTGCATAATTAATTTGACGGACACGAAAAGATCTCACCATGTCGAATGAACAAATGTTGACCTTTATACAATTGTTTCTATCACAGCTGTCATGATTGTTTTTGGATATACAGTATGACACATAAAAACTGTGGATAGATACAGTTGAAGTCGGAAGTTTACATACACCTTAGCCAAATACATTTAAACTCAGATTTTCACAATTCCAGACATTTAATCCTAGTAAAAATTCCCTGTCGTAGGTCAGTTAGGATCACCACTTTATTTTAAGAATGTGAAATGTCAGAATAATAGTAGAGAGAATGATTTATTTCAGCTTTTATTTCTTTCATCACATTCCCAGTGGGTAAGAAGTTTACATTCACTCAATTAGTATTTGGTCGTATTGCCTTTAAATTGTTTAACGTTTTGGGTAGCCTTCCACAATAAATTGGGTGAATTTTGGCCCATTCCTCCTGACAGAGCTGGTGTAACTGAGTCAGGTTTGTAGGCCTCCTTGCTCTGCCCACAAATCTTTTATGGGATTGAGGTCAGGGCTTTGTAATGGCCACTCCAATACCTTGACTTTGTTGTTCTTAAGCCATTTTGCTTTGGAGGTATGCTTGGGGTCATTGTCCATTTGGAGACCCATTTGCGATGTTGCTTCAATATATCCACAATTTTTATTCTTCATGATGCCATCTATTTTGTGCACCAGTCCCTCCTGCAGCAAAGCACCACAACAACATGATGCTGCCATCCCCTGTTTCAGGGTTAGAATGATGTTCTTTGGTTTGCAAGCCTCCCCCTTTTTCCTCCTAACATAACGGTGGTCATTATTTGAAAACGGTTCTATTTTTGTTTCATCAGACCAGAGGACATTTCTCCAAAAAGTACGATCTTTGTCCCCATGTGCAGTTGCAAACCGTAGTCTGGCTTTTTTTATGGCTGTTTTAGAGCAGTGGCTTCTTCCTTGCTGAGTGACCTTCCAGGTTATGTCGATGTAGGACTCGTTTTTACTGTGGATATAGACACATTTGTACCTGTTTCCTCCAGCTTGTGAAGACAAGGTCCTTTGCTGTTGTTCTGGGATTGATTTGCACTTTTCACATAACAAAGTACGTTCATCTCTAGAAGACAGAACGCGTCTCCTTCCAGAGCGGTATGACGGCTGTGTGGTCCCATGGTGTTCATACTTGTGTACTATTGTTTGTACAGATGAACATGGTACCTTCAGGCATTTGGAAATTTCTCCCAAGGATGAATCAGACTTGTGGAGGTCTACAATTTCTTTCTGAGGTCTTGGCTGATATCTTTAGATTTTTCCATGATGTCAAGCAAAGAGACAGTGAGTTTGAAGGTAGGCCTTGAAATACATCCACAGGTACACCTCCAATTGAAATTATGTCAATTAGCCTTTCAGAAGCTTCTAAAGCCATGGCATCATTTTCTGGAATTTTCCAAGCTGTTTAAAGGCACAGTCAACTTAGTGTATGTCAACTTCTGACCCACTGGAACTGTGATACAGTGAAATAATATGTCTAAACAATTGTTGGAAAAATGACTTGTGTCATGCACAAAATATATGTCCTAACTGACTTGCCGAAACTATAGTTTGTTTGTGGAGGGGTTGAAAAGCGAGTTTAAATGACTCCAACCTAAGTGTATGTAAACTTCCGACTTCAACTGTATGTGGTTATGGACTTTATACCATAGTGTCATGTCACTTATCCTCCCTTCATTAGACACAGGAAGGCCATCAGAGTCCTTGCTAATGCAACCTGGGCTCAGAGCAAAATGTAATATAAAATATAATGCGTTTTGCTCTGAGACCCAGCTTGGCTGATAACACAGGACACTCCTCTACACACCTCTGATGACTTGAGTGATCAACCTCCAACATCAGTGTTTCTGTTTTCCCCCATAGAAATCAAATAACACGACAATGATTGCCGTGATTATAACAAGACGAAAAAAAATCCAATCTCCACGTATTGTTTGTGTACACAGGTATGTACTGTAGCCATTTTTCTCCTCAATTTAGCAAAGAAAATGAAAGGAAAATCGCTTCATTAGGTTTCTAGAAGCTCGGCACGTCATTAACGCGTTACACGAAAAAAAAAACACTCCTTTTGTTGTCACGGCAATTACATTGATCTCTCTCTCCTCGCTTGTGTTTCATCCTTTTGTCGGGAGTCCATTTTCTGAGGCATGGGTCTGCCACCAGACATCTTTAATATCAGCGTGGAATTGGAGTGAAAATAAGAGAAACGACGGGAACGTACTGTACCAGAGAAAAAAAGGGGGCGAAGGATGGAGGGATCGAGGAAGGGTTGAAAGGAAGCAAACCTGTCGTGGAGGCAAGGGACACGCCCGGGACGTGCAGCGTGGTATTGACAGACAGTGTTATAGGATTAAATCAGCATTTCATTCACTCTTTGTGGTCAAGGGTTTCTAATACTAATTCATGCACGGACATTAACCTCTACACACCCCTTTAAGAAAATGGGACACTGTCTGAAGCTATCTATCTAATGCCGTTTTGGGCTGCATTCCAGGCCCTTTTATATCGTTAAAAGACACCATGTTAATAAATAATGGAGACCATCAGCTTCAAAGGGCGTGATCAATCAAGCCAGCACTTTGCTCATCTCCCAGGATGTTAGTAGGCATGGATCGGTGTTTCCTTCAGTAATGATTTACATTAAGTCCTTCTGCATTATACAAAAGTCCGTCTGATATAGAATTATTCATACGCATAAGAGTTAAATAGCAATATTCTGAATCTGACTTATCTGTTAGATGTTTCAAAAGCAAATATTTTGTATCACTTGAACTGGCCCTGGCGTGAATAAGTTAAAACGCCTCCACACACGCACACACACACACACACACACACACACACACACACACACACACACAGTCTATATATTGTATTCTAGATGGTCTGTTTTGGGTGTGAGTGGCATTCCTGAGTACTTGCCTCTTCTATTTTATCAGACCATGAGCAATGATGATGGAGGAAGAGGTGTACTTTGGGGGATGGTTGGTCGTTATTTTACTGTGAGCTCCGACCCCCCCCCTCAGCCCCGCGCCTGTCTATCTCCGCCCCCGATTTCATCGCCAACGGAAACTCTACAGTGTCCATATTTCTCTCTCCACTCCACACGCAGGGATGTCTGTTATCTTACAGAGGACATGCCTCTCCATGCCTGCAGCCTTCTCTCCCCTCTCTCTCCACGGCTCCACGGCAATGCATCATTACTTATTGTCAGCATCTCTGTCTCTGTTTAGGCTTAGTGCCCAAGTTTAGGATGTGCCTGTATGTGCATGAGTACGTGCGGACACACAAACATTCTCGTCCCGCATACATTTGTGTGTGTGTATGTGTATGTCCGTGCAAGTGCTGAGACACATTCATGTAATATTGTCAGTGTGTATGAAAACTGCAGTGTGTCTGTTGTGCTTGCGCATGCATTCTGTGTGTGTATATGTGTGTCGCTATGTTTGTTAGTATTTTGATGTGTGAAAGCTTTGCCCTATCTCAGTGTTAACTTTGCACAAGGTTGAGGGCATGACAAACATCTTGGGCTCACACAATCACTCATCCTGATCCTACACACCCCAAGGGCTGTGGGTATGCAAACACCTCTAACGCCTTCAGTGCATCTCCTCTACCCCTCATATAGGAGAGAGAGATGGGTAGAGAGAGAGAGACAGACAGAAAGGCTGAGAGAGACACGGAGAGAGGTAGAGATGGATAGAGTGAGAGACACAGAGAGTGAGGTAGAGAAACCGAGCAAGAGAGATATGGAAAGAGAAGAGGGGAGTAGAGGAAGTAGATTTGAGTGGGAAGAGAAAGTAGGAGGCTGGACTCTCTCACACAGCCAGGAGCTTTAGGATGTAGGAGAGAGCTCCTCCTCACCAATGAGTCAGTGTATTAACAGCAGCAGCACACCTAATGCAGTCTTAACTGATCCAGAGATCGAGAGAGATCAAGTTTTCCTCCCAGAATTCCAAGCTGCTACACTGAACTCCTTGCCCCCCACGCTGTGAGTGAGGAGATCTGGGCTTGTCCATCTTCCTTGTTTGGAGGTTGAGTCACGGTAGCCAGAGGGTTTGGGAGTAGACATTACCAACATGGCTATAGACTGAGGAACACTTCTCGTGGCTATACAGCATACAGAAAGGCTCTAGTTTGTTTCAACAGGATAGGGTTGAATTGGAAGGAAACAATGAGTAGTGAATGAGACTTAAACATCTGCCAGGTAGATTTGGCAGATAAAAAAATAAAAAAGTAATCTGAAATAATCTGGTACTGTAAACCATATTGACAAAATTCCTACCACTACACTGGACCAGTCTGATAAGCTTTGGAACAGAAACCGGAAAAAACAAACCTTCATACTTCTCTTGCTATCAATCAGAAACCTAAAGACACTCAAACCACAACCACAATGGACTTCTCCAAAATGTCTGCCAAAGGTGAACCAACATCAACCTTGACAGTCAAATCCCACTGACAATTCATGGGGATCTGTGACCGTGGGTACCACTGTGGTCGTACCCTTCTTTTAAGGAGCGTCCTGTGATATCTCCGTGGCATGGGAACTGTCCTCTCCCTTTGTCCCGTTACCTCTGTCCTACAGGTGTTATTGAATCCATCAGCGAATAAAAGAACAGAACGGTTTTGCACTTCATTTCATTAGAATCCGTGGAGCAGTTGGATTCTCATTTTAAAAAGACTCCCCATTTGAACAGAGCCCCCGAGATGTCTCTGATGCGTTCCCGGCTGCATGACTGGTTGACAGGAAAATGGAAAGGGAATCTCATCAAGGAATTAGAATTTTGAACGTTTCTAAGAAGCTAGAGAGGAAAGGATATGAGGGATATGACTTTATGTCTTAAATGTAGCCGTGTGCTAGGATGAGTGGGGTTGCGCAGGGTTTAGCCTCAGACCTGTGATGCATTGCCTCGAACTAATTACATGGCGAGAGAGATATATTGAGTGTTTTTCGGGGGATTTGCATCACTAGCTGTTGCTTGACTCAGGAGTGTGTTAAAGCGCTTGGCTTTAGACGCGTCGACCATGTCTCTGTTAAAAGCCGTGGCTGAAAATGACCTAGCGGTGGATTAATCCTGCTGTATGTATGCTGGGCTGTTATAGTGCACTAACTATACACACGCGCGCACACGCTCCCCCCCCCCCCCCCCCCCCCCAACCCCCTTCGCCACACTAACACACACTTAAATACTCTCTCTCTCTCTGTAATCTCCTAAATCCCTGATTGTAATGGCTGTGTTACAGGAGAAAGTCTCACAGTCTCTCCTTTACGTGATCTGCTGTCTCAAGCTCTGGTAAACTGGCTAATTCAGCACAGGGCTAGAAAAAGTAGCCAGGATCCTAAATGCTCTGCAACTCATACTCACTCAATTCGGTGTTTTTATATTTTTTTAAACTGAACAAGTTCCACAGACATGTGATGAACAGAAATTGTCCCTGAACAAAGGGTGGGTCAAAATCAAAAGTAACAGTCAGTATCTGGTGTGGCCACCAGCTGCATTAAGTACTGCAGTGCATCTCCTCATGGACTGCACCAGATTTGCCAGTTCTTGCTGTGAGATGTTACTCCACTCTTCCACCAAGGCACCTGCAAGTTCCCAGACATTTCTGAAGGGAATCACCCTCCGATCCAACAGGTCCCAGATGTTTATTTTTTAAATGTATTTAACTAGGCAAGTCAGTTAAGAACAAATTCTTATTTTCAATGATGGCCTAGGAACAGTGGGTTAACTGCCTGTTCAGGGGCAGAACGACAGATTTGTAACTTGTCAGCTCGGGGATTTGAACTTGCAACCTTCCGGTTACTAGTCCAACGCTCTAACCACTAGGCTACCCATATGTTCAATGGGATTGAGATCCGGGCTCTTCGCTGGCCATGGCAGAACACTGACATTCCTGTCTTACAGGAAATCACACACAGAACAGGCAGTATGGCTGGTGGCATTGTCATGCTGGAGGGTCATGTCAGGATGAGCCTGCAGGAAGGGTAGCACATGAGGGAGGAGGATGTCTTCCCTGTAACGCACAGTGTTGAGATTTCCTGCAATGACAACAAGCTCAGTCCGATGATGCTGTGACACACCGCCCCAAACCATGACGGACCCTCCACCTCCAAATCGATCCCGCTCCAGAGTACAGGCCTCGGTGTAACGCTCATTCCTTCGACGAAAAACGCGAATCCGACCATTACCCCTGGTGAGACAGAACCGCGACTCGTCAGTGAAGGGCACTTTTTGCCAGTCCTGTCTGATCCAGCGACGGTGGGTTTGTGCCCTTAGGCGACATTGTTGGGATGTACCGATCCTGTGCAGGTGTTGTTACACGTGGTCTGCCACTGCGAGGATGATCAGCTGTCCATCCTGTCTCCCTATAGCACTGTCTTAGGTGTCTCACAGCACAGACATTGCAATTTATTGCCCTGGCCAGTCCTCATGCCTCCTTGCAGCATGCTTAAGGCACGTTCATGCAGATGAGCAGGGACCCTGGGCTCTTTCTTTTGGTGTTTTTCAGAGTCAGTAGAAAGGCCTCTAGTGTCCTAAGTGTTCATAACTGTGACCTAATTGCCTACCGCCTGTAAACTGTTAGTGTCTTAACAACCGTTCCACAGGTGCATGTTCATTAATTGTTTATGGTTCATTGAACAAGAAGTTATTTGGATTTTTACGAATTATCTTTGAAAGACAGGGTCCCGAAAAAAGGGACGTTTGGCTGAGTTTATTTGATGATCTGTGTGGTAAACGATTAGATGCTTGATACTCTAGGTATAATAATGCCACACTCAGTTGTACTGATGCAGGATCTTAATTTGATCACTATTGTTGCTGAGAATTTTCCTTTTTGAGAATTTTAATTTTAATTTGATCACTCATTTGTTGCTGAGACTGCAAACTTGTAGTGTATTTGACGATTAAAAAGGTTGCTAAAGTTAGTAATTTGGAATGGAACCCCTACAAAATATATCCATTAATTATAATCCACATAATAATTCACATTTCCTACTGTTGCAAACTGGCTCAAAATAAGATCCTACATCTGTAGGGTATGTGATTGAGGGTGTACAACAGGACACACTGTGTGTGTGTGTGTGTGTGTGTTCCACGTCTCTCTGCCCCCCTAACAGTCACCTCAAAACCTTAACTGCCCTCCTGATCCCCCCCCATGATGCTCCCCCTTTGTTTCCACTGCGGTGGTCTGGGGCCATTCTGTTGACACTCTTATCCGGTGCCATCACATCCACATCCCCCGTTATGGCAGCAAGGAGGTTATTTACAGCTGTGTGGCTTCAGTAGTCTTCCTTCAGCACCCAATTAAAAGCTGTGTGGAAGCGACCATCTGTAACTCATCCTCCCTTCTTCCTCTCGCTCTCTCTCTCGCTCTCCCTCCTGTTTACTACACACTGGAGGTTTTTGTTAGTGACAAGTGACAAGTCGTTCGATGTCATTTTCAGACTGAAGGTCGTACAGTAGAGTCTGTCTTTGTGAGTCACTGTTTTGGGAGTTGATCTGCTTGGGAATACAACAATTCTTGATATGGTTATGTTACTAATGCATTTGGAGAGCCAACATGAATTAAGGTGTAGAAATGTTGCAATTTGCGTATATGCAAAGTATTACGTCATCATTGTGGATATACAAGTGGCAAATAGAATGGATATTGGAATGAGTTGTAATACAGGTTTTCAAAGTGCAACTTTCACTCTTCTGTGTTCAGTACCACACTATATACTTCATTACTGAGAGCGCTGGCAGTGGTCCTCAACGCCCAAGCTCAAACCTTGCTAGCCCTCCGCCAACCCCCCGACCCACCCTCCCACTGCCCCCCGGCATGGCTCACTGCGGTGGCCTCACTCCTCCCTTACTCAACTCAATATAATCTGTTTCCTCTCTGTACTCTTTCCTCTATGCCTTTGTTTGCCTGTCTCTCCTCTCTCCTCTCCTCTCTGTTGGAGGGCTATGAGTCGCAGTGGGTCCCGTGGGTCGCCAGAGGTGACAGGTAACGAATGAGGACACTCATTGTTACACCCGCCAGAGTAGGGCCATACATTTTTAATCTGCCTCGACACACTGCTGGCTGGCTCCCCTCCTAGCTAGCTCGCTTGCTGCAACTTCAGTCCCCACTATCCCTTCGTTTACTTAGCTCCACCCAGCTACCCCACCATCGGCCGTGCTCGAATCCAGCCCGAGAGGCACTTTACCTGGGACCATAGACCTTCATGCCCTGCCTGTCCTGCCTGGCCCTGAAACCTGTGTCTGGTTGTGTATGGAGGAGACTGCAGACCAAACACCCCTGCAAAGTGGATACGCCTGAGGGCTCCCCTGCCTGTCTGCCTGCCTGCCTGGGTGGGACCCTGCAGCCTGTGACCTTCAGCTGTGTACAAAACCTGCAGCCACACAGGGAGAGATATGAACATGCAGGTACACAGACAGAGGTGTAGCAGAGAAAGAGAGAGGGAGGGTGAGAGAGCCATGAGTTTGACCGCTCAGGATGGCCTTCCATATGGGATACAGGACAGTGGTACTTCCACTTCATTGTCCCTGCAGTTGTTGCACTGATCCATTTGCTGGGCTGGCATTGGTCTCTAGTTCGGAGTTCCAGACTCAAATGAACACAGACATGTACGCTGCCAATGGTTGTGAGTGCTAGCGGTAGCTTCTCTTTGTCTGCAGTTCTCTCTCTCTCTCTTTCTCTTTCTCTTTCTCTTTCTCTTTCTCTTTCTCTTTCTCTTTCTCTATCTCTCTCTCTCTCTCTCTCTCTCTCTCCACAGAGAGAGAGAGAGAGCTGCATTTTCTGACAAAATGTAAAAAAATATATATATATATAAAACAAGCAAACAAGATCTCTCTGATGAGAATAGGCTACCAGTCCTGTTGGGGGAAGATGCAGAGAGCTGTGAGTTGGCGGCGCACTGCCATAAGATGAGGGACAGTGTCTGACAGATCAACCTGCACATGTCCTATGCCATTGTTATTGTCCCTTTTTATGTTGTTTTTACAATTATTGTTGTTCCGTTATTTTTATTAGGTCAATATCATAAAGGAATCACTTGATCTCCAAAGTCTTCTTTGGCAATATGTACATTGTTACGTCATGCCAATAAAGCAAGTATAATTGAATTGAGAAAGAGGTACACTCATATTTACACTGAGCGACTGATGAAGCTGTTATGTAGAAACAGGGGCCCAGCTGTGCAGCATCACAAACCAAGCAGCGTGCCATTGATAATGTATTAAGAACACTTAGTAGTTGGTGCATAAAGAGATTAATTGACTGCAACATGGGTCTGTTTAGGCGGAAATGGTTTAGGTGATATGATCAGCTCACATTGCTTCAGCAGGCATTTACTTTGGCTAGTGTGTGCATGTGTACATGCGCTGTCTGCATACCTGCGTTCAAGTGTGTGTGTGTGTGTTTGCACATTTGTGCATGTGTGTGTGCCGGGATCTGTGTGTGCATGCATGTGTGCGTGCCTGCGTGCACATTGATCGTACGTGTGTGTGAGATCCTAATAGGGTATTGGTATGCATGTGGGATTGCGATCCGTATTGAATTCCCCTGGCTTTTCATATCCCCTTTCTTGAAGATGCTGAATTAGCCACAGCTTTCAACATGGATCCGCATGCAATGAGTCCTTTGTGTTTCCACTCTGGGCTGAGGACGCTTTTTAAAATTGAATGGAATGTTTATTCTTCTTCTGTTCCTTTTTCTCTTCCTGCAACGACGGCGGATTTCGACATTATCCTGTCTCTCTGTACTCCTGGTTGTGGAATTGTGGATTGTCCTTGCTCACTCCCACCCCTTCCAATGTTCCCATTCCAATCCCTGTTCCATATAATGTAACCCCCCCACATGTCCCCAATCCCTCCAACCCTCCATTGTTGGCCCAGTTTGGTCTAATGCGCCATTCTGGCTCGGCGTTTCCCCCAAACGCTTGTAGTTGCAGTCTCTCCAGTTTGTGTGGAGAGAGGCTGGTTTCTCAGAAGCTGTTTGATCTGGACACTCCATGGACGGATAATGTTGTTGTTTTGGGCTGTAGAGGGAGGGGGCGGTGAGATAGAGACAGTGGTGTGTGGGGAGAGGAGCTGAGCTGGCTTTGGCTCTTTCTGAGGCATAGTATGCTGACTCTGTAGTCTCTCTCTCTCTCTCTCTCTCTCAGAGCTCATCTCCCTCCTCTCAGCTTCTTCCACGTCTGGTTGCCATCGTTAAGGCTCCTGTCGTTGTTATCCTTTTTGTTGTTGTTGTTGTTGTTGTTGTTATTATTCATTGATTCCCTCTCCGAGAAATCTTTCCCGACCTCGACTCAGCATCCTATAATGGCTGGGGTCTCGAGTGGGGAGGTGTCTACACGGTCGTATTGTCTGCTGAATATATGCCAATTCTGCGTTGGATCGTGGCGCTTCTATCATTCTGGGCTCTGCCTCGGTTCTTTTGTCTCCCCCTCGCCTCACCCTCCATCCTCCTGGTAATAGTTTTGGATGAAAGAGAGTGTTTCTCTTGCACAGCCAAGCCCCAATCATCTCTCTCTCTTGCTCTCTCTCTCTCGCTCTCTCTCTCTCTTTCTCTCACTCTCTGTCTCTCTGTTTCTCTGTTTCTATGTTTCTCTGTCTCTCTGTCTCTCTGTCTCTGTCTCTCTGTCTCTCTGTTGTGGATGTGGCTTAAAGGCGGTTAGCACGAGCTTAAGAAGACAAACGCAGCATGATGCCAAAGAAAAGAGTGAGCGACACAGGGAGGGGGAAAAAATGCAAGAAAGAAAGATAAGAGTATGCAGGGCGATGAATGATATATGATCGGGCTGTTTCATATGAAAGAACTTGAGTGAAATTGGAGCTTATAGATGAGGGTTTGTTTGGTGGCAGCAGCAACTGGAAAGTGGAACCAGCTCTGGCTGGGCGGCCCCTTTTGATTCGCCCCTTTTGATTCGCCCCTTTTGATTCGTCCCTTTTGATTCGCCCCTTTTGCAACTGTTGAAATGCAACCAGCCCCACGTGTTGAAGACAAGGCCAGGCAATCAATGGTGTGGTAGATTAAAGTTATGAGTGCACTCTACCACCAATTTTGTATTTTACTTTAAGGAATCTATCAGGATGGCCCTAGGCATAATGTCACAATCTCTCTCTAAACCCCCTTTGACAGGCGGGATTTATGTAAGAATTAGAAAGATGCAAACATGACATTTTCCCTCGTTTGTTTGACTTGGCAAAAAATGAGGTAAAACAATAATCGTGTTGTTCTGAGAAACGGCAGGCGCAGCATTGTGAGAAGTAGGGTGTTCACCAGAGACATGATGATGATGATGATGATGATGATGAGGACTAAATATGATACAAAATGTTTCCTGTGTCATTCCGCATGCAAAGTACAGAATGATAATTGTAGGATCTCTATGGTGTTGCAGATACACATATTCTGACTAGGTCTGCACAACCAGTATTGTCAAATCATTAAAACATCTTTACAAGCATTTCATCTGGCCTTATGCCCCACTTGGGCATACACACCTACCTGCTTAATACTACAAGTATTTAACATCTAAGGAACCCCATCATACATCCTAAAAACCATCCTATAATCTGTCTGGAACTCACCCAAACACCCTGACCCACGTCAATTTCGAGAGATGAGATGAGTAGCCATAGATATAGGATGAAGAAAGCAGTCCGTCTTGTCTGTACTTGTTCCGGTCTTTCCTCAACCTAATCAGACAGTGTTCTGGAACCTAATAGGACTGGCACTCAGGTTATTAACAGCACTCTGTCTGTCTGTGGGGAAGGAAGGTGAGGTGATGTTTACAAGGTTGACTAAGCTGCTTTATTACATTATATGACACTAGCGGCACCCCGCTAATTTGATTTAATGCAATTCCCACCTCCTGAAAATCTAAAATGTGTTTATCTGTTCAGCTTTCTGGTCTCTGAATATACCAGTATTCTCAACTCCGGGGCATTTAAAAAATATCCCATAAAATAAATGAGAAAATGCTAAGTGTGCAAAGCTATCATCGAGGCAAACAGTGGCTACTTTGAAGAATCTCAAATATAGAATATATTTTGATTTGTTTTAATACTATTGGTTACTAAATTATTCCATGTGTGTGTTATTTCATAGTTGTGATGTCTTCACTATTATTCTACAATTTTAAAAAAATAAAGAAAAACCCTTGAATGAGTAGGTGTGTACAAACTTTTGACTGGTACTGAATATATAACAAGTCCAGACACCACTCATTTCACGTGAGCAAAAAAACATGATTCAAGGTTTTCGAAAGGATTTAAAGTGGGGCAGTTGTTTGACAAATGTAAGATTTAATACCTTCTTGCCCAGTTGAATTAGAGCAATGTACCTTGCCAAAGAGAACAGCTTCATCCAAAAGGTACTACCCTACTCTGCAGATCACCACACACACACACTTCCAGCGTAATAGGGAAATTGAACTTAACATATTTAATTGAGTGGATGAACCATATGTACTCTCTGTACAGCCATCAATGTAGATTAACACTAAAGAGCATAGGCTATATAGAGTAAATAATAGCCGTGAGTTGATAATATGCTATTGTTGGACGAGGTACAGTGAGCACTGCAGATAAGGGCTTTTTGAGGGAGTAGCATACGGCTAAAGGAGGGAAAATGGAAGCTAAAGCACTAAAGATCTTCTCGTCTCAGGAGAGTAAACCTGAGGAAGGGGATGGGTGTGTGTGTGTCTGGAAGATCAGAGTGTGTGTGTGATCAGAGAGGAGCAGCTCTGCAGCAGAGGTCTTAAGGCTTACCTTCAGCCTCACAGCCAAGGATGGGTCGATGCCTTTATGGACTCAGGGACTTCTGGAGTATGGCGACAGGCCTGAGAGACATTAGTGGGGACACACACACAGCACAAACACATACACATACAGAAAATCCTCTGGTACTCAGGTACTGATTTAGTCTCCAGACCTTTGGCCCTATGGCCCCAGACCGTCTCTTAAGTACTGTCATTGATGACCTTGTATAGATTTTTATATTTTATTGGTCAATGTTTTGCACCATTAACTTTTTATAATTCGGTTCAGATATGGCCATGCCAGCGAACCGGGAACATTCCCAGGGCATTAACTAACATTTCAATGTAGTTATGATTTGATCTAACATTAGGATGTTTTCTCTCATCCCGGAAACAGTCATACAATGTTTTTGATAACAAAATATGTTTTTTGTGTGTTTTTTAAATTAAATATCCTTGGAATGGGCTCCTAACATTCACTAAAATGTTGTGCAGCCACCACAGAACATTCCCCTAAAGGTCTTATTAGGTTTCCAGGTAATGTTATAACAACATTTGTTCTGGGAATGATTTTGCAATACCAGGTGAATGTTTTATACAAACATTGTATAATCATCAGCACAACTAAACTAAGGAATGTTCTGGGAACATCCACAAACCAATTTTGGTTTTCTGGGGCCATACTTGAGACCAAGGGTTGGAACTGGTTCACGGAACAGAAACAAAAACCTGAAAATATCCATTATTTTAAAAGCATAGGATCTGGTTAAAAACTATAAAATAACTGAAAATCATCAAATAGCTTGACAACCCTGTGTGTAAGCTTTCAAATGATATAAAACCCATGTATATTTTTTAGTGATGGAGACATGGATGTCTCTTTTTGGGTTGGGGTCAACTTTGAGCACCTCCATCAACTGAATGTTTTGGCATTTCGGATATAAAAGTCACTTTCTGACCACTTCTACTGTGGGCAAGCATGTATGGCAGGTGTTGTTCAAATCAAAAGGCGTGAGGTCCGAAAGTGATTGAAATCCAATGGAGCGACCCAGATGTGTTTTTGAATTCTGGTTGCCCGGCCGCTGCACACACAAGCTTGTTAGCTAGCTCTGGTCTAGGGTGTTGAGCAAGCCTGGGTGTTGAGCCAACTCTCAGATGAAAAAGTTCCTCCGTATTAGTCTCTCTTCCGTAGGTGTCTAGCTAGTATATAATTCTCTGATTCAGTGAAGGAAAGATATGCCTTCTACCAATATCCTAAACACATTATAATGCACGCCATATCATTGATGCCTAGCGTTTCAAGCCAAGCCTCTGAGTCCACCCCTCTCTTTCGCTCTCACCCTACTGTGCAAAATTTCAGCCGCAGCTCGCTCCCCACACTTGTGTGTCCATTAAGCATTTAAACAACTAACTTGCCAGGTCCATAGAAAGATTTTCTTTTTGCACTGATTGGTGGACTAATTTAATGAGCCAAATTTTAAAACTATGGCGATTTTACAAGTTAAAAAAGGAACAGAAAAACAATATAAATCCATACTTTATTTTCTGGTTTGAACCGGTTCAGAACTTAATTATGCTGATCTGAACAGTGGAACAGAAAAAAAAAGAAAAATGATTGAAGAAAATAAAAACAACCAATGAGATTTTTTTTCAAACGTCCTCCCTTTAGTGTTAATTCTAATGTTCTTACTCAACGTCATAATCTGTCATAACTCATCCTGTCCAGAATATCCACATACCCACCCTATTCCCTACAGTTATCAAGGCACAAGGCGAGACCCAGATGCAGACACAGGAGGCAGATGGTTGGAGTCTTACAATGTTCAATAATCCAAAGGGGTAGTCAAGAGAATGATCTGGTGTTGACCTTTTTGCCTGTCCATGACCAGAGTCCAGAAGGTACAGAGTGGCAGACAGGCTCATGGTCAAGGCAGGCAGAATGGTAAGGCAGGCGGGTACAGAGTCCAGAAACAGGCAAGGGGGTCAAAACCGGGAGGACTGGAAAAAGGAGAATAGCAAAAGGAGTACAGGAAAAACACGCTGGTTGACTTGACTAAACAGACAAGACAAACTGGCACAGAGAGACAGGAAACACAGGGATAAATATACTGGAGAAAATGAGCGACACCTGGAGGGGGTGGAGACAATCACAGGAACAGGTGAAACAGATCAGGTACAGGATAACAGAAGATGGACAGCAGTGGAACTCAGGACCCCAATGAACCGGGGAGACAGCTTGCGGGACTCTACCCGAAGGTGCAGATCCCGAGTGGAAAGCCATACACTCTGCCCAATGCGGTAGCGGGGAGCTGGGGTCCGGCGACGGTCCGGTCAACAATACCTGGAGTTGGTCTTGAGAGTAGCCGCCCTGGCTCTTCTCCAGGTACGTCGACAGCGGTGGACAAACATCTGGGCCGAGGATATGCTGACCTCCTCTTGTTCCGGGAAGAGTGGAGGCTGATACCACATGGAGCACTCGAAAGGGGAGAGTCCCGTGGCAGAACAGGGAAGGGTGTTCTGGGCATACTCCACCCAGACCAGTTAATGGCTCCAGGTAGTGGGGTTGGTTGAGCCTAGGCAACTTAAGGTGGTCTCCACGTCGTGGTTGGCTTGCTCCGACTGACCGTTAGTTTGGGGATGGAATCCAGATGACAGGCTGGCCGACGACCCAGTAAGGGTGCAGAATGCCTTCCAGAACTGAGACGAGAACCCCGATCGGAGACCATGTCTACCGGGAGTCCATGGATCCGGAAGACATGATGCACCATGAGCTGGACTCTCTCCTTGGCAGAAGGTAGTTTGGGGAGAGAGATGAAATCGGCAGCCTTGGAGAACCGGTCGACTACCGTCATAATGACAGTATTGCCATCAGACGGAGGGAGCCCAGTGACAAAGTCCAGAGATATATGAGACCAGGGACAATGAGGGACCGGTAGTGACTGAAGGAGGCCAGAGGAGCTTGCCGTGGAGTCTTGTTCTGAGCACACACTGTGCATGTGACGACGAAGGCAGAGACATCAGAAACCATTGTGGGCCATCAGCCTTTTTGTCCTAGACTTGGCACTCCGGTACCGCTTGCCATGTGGTAGTAGAGCGAACAGTCTATGACTGGGGTGGCTGGGATCTTTGACAATTTTTAGGGCCTTCCTCTGACACCGCCTGATGTAGAGGTCCTGAATGGCAGGCAGCTTTTCCCCAGTGATGTACTGGGCCGTACGCACTACCCTCTGTAGTGTCTTGCAGTCGGAGGCTGAGCAATTGCCGTACCAGGCAGTGATGCAACCAGTCAGGATGCTCTCGATGTTGCAGCTGTAGAACCTTTTGAGGATCTCAGGACCCATGCCAAATCTGTTTAGTTTCCTTGGGGGGAATAGACTTTGTCGTGCCCTCTTCACGACTGTCTTGGTGGGTTTGGACCATTCTAGTTTGTTGTTGATGTGGACACCAAAGAACTTGAAGCTTTCAACCTGCTCCACTACAGCCCTGTCAATGATATTGGGGGCGTGCTCGGTCCTCCTTTTCCTGTAGTCCACAATCATCTCCTTAGTCTTGGTTACGTTGAAGGATAGGTTGTTATTCTGGCACCACCAGGCCATGTCTCTGACCTCCTCCCTATAGGCTGTCTTGTCGGTGATCAGGCCTACAGCTGTTGTCGTCTGCAAACTTAATGATGGTGTTGGAGTCGTGCCTGGCCATGCAGTCGTGGGTGAACAGGGAGTACAGGAGGGGACTGAGCACGCACCCCTGGGGAGCTCCAGTGTTGAGGATCAGCGTGGAAGATGTGTTGCTACCTACCCTCACCACCTGGGGGGCGGTCCGTTAGGACGTCCAGGATCCAGTTGCAGAGGGAGGTGTTTAGTCCCAGTATCCTTAGCTTAGTGATGCGCTTTGATGTTTAACACTAAGCTGTATGGTGTTTAACACTAAGCTGTAATCAATGAATAGCATTCTCACATAAGTGTTCCTTTTGTCCAGGTGGGAAAGGGCAGTGTGGAGTGCAATAGAGATTGCATCATCTGTGGATCTGTTTGGGCGGTATGCAAATTGGAGTGGGTCTAGTGTTTCTGGGATAATGGTGTTGATGTGAGCCATTACCAACCTTTCAAAGCACTTCATGGCTACGGACGTGAGTGCTACGGGTCGGTAGTCATTTAGGCAGGTTGCCTTTGTGTTCTTGGGCACAGGGACTATGGTGATCTGCTTGAAACATGTTGGTATTAGACTCAATCAGGGACATGTTGAAAATGTCAGTGAAGACACCTGTCAGTTGGTTAGCACATGCCTGGAGCACACGTCCTGGTAATCCGTCTGGCCCCGCTGCCTTGAGTATGTTGACCTCTTTTAAGATCTTACTCACGTCGGCTACGGAGAGCGTGATCACACAGTCGTTTGGAACAGCTGATGCTCTCATGCATGCCTCAGTGTTGCTTGCCTCGATGTGAGCATAGAAGTGATTTTAGCTCATCTGGTAGGCTTGTGTCACTGTGCTTCCCTTTGTAGACCTGTAATAGTCAAAGCCTGGACATGAATCGCAAGTAAATCTGTGGAAAGACTTGAAAATTGCTGTTCACCGCCACTCCTCCCCTAACTTGGCAGAGCTTGACAAGTTAGGCAATTTTTGATAATCACCAAATCCAAGTATGCAAAGCTGATACAGACACACCAAAATGACTCAAAGCTGTAATCCCCACCAAAGGTGCTTCTACAAAGTATTGACTCGGGTTTAAATACTTATGTAAATACGATATTTCTGTATTTAATTTGAAATACGTTTGTTAAAAGATTTCTTTAAACATGGTTTTACTGTCATTGTGTGTGTGCGCGCGTAGATGTGTAAGAAAATAAATCTATTCAGGCTGTAACACAACAGAATGTGGATCAAGTCAAGGGTATGAATACTTTCTGAAGGCACTGTATGTGAGTCTAACTTTGACCAAAGGTTTTGGTCAAAAGGAGTGCGCTATACAGCGACTCGGGTGCCATTTCAGACTCAGCCCTGAAAATACACTTTTTAATGGTGTATTCCATCCATTTCAGTGTGTGTTTTGTCTTGTGTGTTTGGCATGCTATGGTGCCTTCGTGAATCAGCTATTCGAGCTGACTGTTGCTATTTTTTTGTTCCCAAGGACAAAATGGCAAGGTTTTCAATTGTAGTATGCACATGCGTTTTAGCTGGATGGTGATTTGAAATGAAAGGAATGCAGTAAACGACACAACTACTCCAGTTTTTTGGGAGAGGTGTCAGTTCTTGTCTCTGTCAGTGTATTCTTAGTAGTGCTCTAAAAGATGGAGTACAACATGAAACTGGAGTGGGGGATTAGAGAGCGGGATGGGGGAGAGGGTGATTATGAAAAATAATAATAATTTCTAGAAATATATATATATATATATATATGAGAGAGATTTTATTAGATTTTATTGTTAAATCAGGGACAGATTGAAATATACTGGGGCAATGTATCCCACTAAGCTGTGCAGGTGTGAGGGCAGCCGCACAGACCGAAGAAATATCAGCCCATGGAGAGAAGCACGAGATTGAACTTCACACAACTTTCTAGAGTTTTCCCTGTTAGTTACCATTATCAGCGTTTTCCTTCACTGTGGCAATTGTGATCATATCAACACAATGTTAGCCACTTTCAATGCAACATACCAAAACGAACTATGCACAAGATTTTGTTTTAGGACGAACGCATTGGAGTGTGATTATACTGCATTGACACAAAGGACTTACACTCTACCTAGACCGGTGAAGCATAACCAATCAGAGCTGCAGTAGGCCTATATGTAAATAGACCATTGCCTTATATGGATTTGTGTCATTTACTTTGAATAGGACTGTGTTCACAGCTGTGGTCGTGAGTAGATTAGATTGATTTGAGATCAAAGCAAGAGCTGCACGTAGCCACGTGTGCACATTTTGTTCATATCCTTTGCCAGTTAGTGAGTTCTTAGCCCAGTTATAGATCATTTGTAGTCAGCAATGGGGGAGTGATTGCTTCCTAGAAGAGCACAAAACCTGTACATTTCTAGACATCTTTGAAAAGCAAGTCCGGTAAAGAGCTTTTTTTAATTTTGTCTTAAAGGGGCAGTGCTGTATTTTGAGAAAGGCTTAAATAGGTAATAATGGAAGTACTGTAAAATAAACGGAACACCCTCTCCCTCATAGCATTAAGAAAGAAAATCATGTTTACGACCACAAATAATAACATAACGTTTTATAAACGTGGATATTGACTTTACCACTTCAGCATGATTTTGTGGCACAGTCGACACCACGCAGGGCTACGGGCCAGAAGGTTGGGGGTTCGCCGACCACCACAGACGAGCTCACTCTCCCTGCCCGCTTCACTACACTACAATCAGAGCTGGCTTTTTTTTGGGGGGGGGGATCACTTTTAGTCCCCATTTGGACTAATCTTCCAAGAGTCCTTAAATATTCAAATACAGTTTATAATACGAACACATTTTCCCATATAAACACACTGTTACAAACAAACATAATACACTAACATATTGACCTGATAAATATATTGATTCTTCATCTACCATAGTCCAACACAACATTTCTAGGTGTTATATTGAAATGGTTTTAAAGTATTGTTTAAATGTATATATTGAGATGTTTCTGGTTTGCTCAGTTAAATTGTTCCATTTCTTTATTGCTCTAAATCAAAATGTTATTTTGACTATTTCTCTTTTCTGTCTGGATAACACATGGACAATCTATTCCTAGTATTTACTGAATGTCTGTCTCTTACCAACTGAATAGAGTTTGGCCGTTTTAAATGGCGTACATTATGAAATAAATAAGCATGTTCAATTATCTTGTTGATTTGATGACCATCCAAGAGCATTGCGCATGACTACAACAAAGAACCACATCTCCACCTTAAAAACAATCCTTGCTGCTGTCACGTCCTGTCCATAGAAAGCCTGCATTTTCTATGGTAGAGCAGGTCAGGGCGTGACTAGGGGTGTTTAGTCTAGTTTATTATTTCTATGTGGGGTTCTAGGTTTATTTTTCTATGTTGGTGTTTGTTCTACGATTCCCAATTAGAGGCAGCTGGTAATCGTTGTCTCTAAATGGGGATCATACTTAAGTTGCATTTTTTCCACCTGTGGGTTGTGGGTTATGGGATATACTGTAGTTTATTTAGTTGCGTGATCACACTGCATTGTCGGCACGGTTCATTTAGTCTTTATTTGTTTTGTATTTACTTAAGTTTCACTTTATTCATTGAAAGTATGTGGAACTCAAAGTATGCTGCGCCTTGGTCCGACATTCATTATTACGAACAGCCAGCGTGACAGAATATCCCATCTACAAAGTACCAAGCAGTGTGCCCGGGAAGTAATGGCATCCTGGTCTTTGGATGAGATTAGGTAGAGAACTTCCTGGACTTGGGACGACATAATGGCAGGAGAGAAGAGACTGCCATGGAAGCAGGCGGAAGCGACAAAGGAGGGACAGCGACGAAGTCGTGTAGGAAGGCCACAGAAACCCCACAAAAAAAATACGCACCAGGTCTCCAGTACATATCCACAGCCCGGTACGTCCTGTTCCTGCTCCTCGCACTCTCCTTGGAGTGCGTGTCCCAGGTCCAGTACATCCTGTGCCTCCTCCCCTCACTCACCCTGAAGTGCGTGTCACTAGTCCGGTGCCACCTGTATCGGTCCCACGCATCAGTCCTCCAGTGCACCTCCCCAGTCCAGTATGTCCTGTGCCTGCTCCTCGCGCTTGCCCTGAGATGTGTGTCACCAGCCTGGTACCACCAGTGCCGGCCCCACGCACCAGGCTGCCTGCGACGAGCCCCAGTCCAGAGCTTCCGGCGACAGTGCCCAGTCCAGAGCTTCCGGCGACAGTGCCCAGTCCAGAGCTTCCG
This sequence comes from Oncorhynchus mykiss, assembly GCF_013265735.2. Lineage (NCBI taxonomy): Eukaryota > Metazoa > Chordata > Actinopteri > Salmoniformes > Salmonidae > Oncorhynchus > Oncorhynchus mykiss. The sequence goes on along the minus strand of NC_048573.1, from coordinate 26,823,803 downwards.
GCGACAGTGCCCAGTCCAGAGCTGCTTTGTTCTGTGCAATCTGCAGACTTGCTGGTGCATTTCCCCAGACCACAGAACAGTAGTTCACCGAACTCTCAATTAAGGCTTGTGTTATTTGCTTAAGAATCTTTCCTGGTAAATATTTAGCTATCCTTCCGATCATGCATGCTGTTTTACATTTTTTAAATCTACATAGAGATAATAATCAGCTAGTAGACGATAATCTTACAAGCTTGTTTGGCCGGTAGCTTATTCTTTAGATGTTTGGGGCTGCTGGTGAACCATGATGTGCAGGCATAATCAAAGTGACACTGGACTAGCACATTGCCAATAGGTAGGTTTCAATCTAATTGGCGACAGATTTGTGTGTGAATATTCAAAAAAATCTTCATTAAAAGAACAACAATGCCATTTCATCTTTAGGTAATTTTGGCGCCGGACAACATGGCCGACGATTTTAATACTCATCCAAATGCATTCAGATCCAACCTAACGCAGCCAGCTCCATCAATAAACAAGGGGTTGTTGGTCAAATGAGCCACGTTTACGTGTACTAACAAAAACTGCTTACAACAGGCTAATTTCCTCAAACAATAATTGTCCAACTCACAGTTCAGCTGTCAAGAGATTTGCTCACTAAACGTGTCAGGGCATTGCATGCAAAGGCCTATAGGCAAAAAGGCGATGCGTGGTCAAGCCGATGTCTGCGTCGGCCGTGCAGCAGCATTTACAGCGACATGGCCTCTACAGAAAGCAGAGCCTTCATAGTCCTTGCGCTTTGCGGGAACAGCACAGAGCTATTGTGAAGGAAGTGAGTTTGTGTTTGTACAGGACCTCCCGCCCTCACCTAGCATGTCAATGCTTAGATATACGGCGTTCTCCGCATTGTTACAAAAAAAAATTGTCAGGCGCATGGCGATGCGGTGCAGAGCTTGATTTGGTCTCTGCATGCCTCCGGAGGAATCCACAATTGCGTCACTACCCTCCATATGAAGCCGCCGACCAAATGTTTTGGATCAAGCATAAATGGACTTTTAGGTGTCCACTGTATGATATTCATATTTTAATAAATACAGGCTTAATAACCCCAGAGATCGAAAATGCCATCTTTTTGTATAAAGATGAGCATTATATTGTTAGATTATAGGAGTTACTCTGGTAGGCCTGTCGGAGTCAGTTGGAGTGTCGGGGAGCACAGCCTTCATATCATAGGCCTGCAGTAGCTGAAGCTTCATAATAGCCACACCATACCAAATCTTCATTAACGTTTCTAAACGTTCTATTAAAGGGTAATATCAAAGTAAGCCGAGCCATTGTTTATAGGGAAAATACGAGTGCATGTAAACCAGAAGAGCTAATGTAAACTCCCCCCCACCCCCCCCACCCCACCCCACCCCCAAAAAACACACAACCCTCCCCAAAATCTATTGATATCTCTGCAGTACTGCCAGTAATCAGACATCATATTGGTTCCCGAACATCATTGGAAATTGCAAACCTATAACAGCAAGAACAATATAAGGTGTGTTTATTGCTTCTGTGCCTCAAATTCTCATGGTCTCTCTCCTATGTGCCGGTGTTCGTCATACAGTAAAATGCATACCAAATGGCACCCTATTCCATCTATAGTGCACTACATTTGGTCAAAAGTGATTCACTAAATAGGGAAGAGGCTGCCATTTGGGACGCACTCTGTGTAGGGCTGCACAATTAATCAAATTTAGCTTGAAATGGCAACATTGACATCCTTATGTGATCCTTATCGCATGCACTATTTTTAAATGCCACTCGGCCGCGTGCAACGTCTGTTTTTAGGGTTTACTCCATTTTTCGTCTCTCTCCCGCTCTCTTCTTGCGTCTGCTTCCTACACACACCAAGCCCCGTCCCCTGTCACTCAAGCAGCGCAGCTCCTCCTCCCCGTTGTACTATAAGCATGCGGTTCTGTTAGGTCAAATGCAGTCAACCAGAGGAGGCTGGTGGGAGGAGCTATAGGAGGACGGTGGACACATTGTAATGAATGGAATAAATGGGACAGAGTCACACGTGGGGTTATCATGTGTTTGATACCATTCCAGTCATTATAATGAGCCCATCCTCCTATAGCTCCTCCCACCAGCCTCCTCTGCAGTCAACAGATTGCTCTAAACACAAACCATGCTGCTTTCCACTTTGTTCCTAATATAAATAATTCAAACTCTATGATTCCAACAGTTCACCCAAGTGTTTTGATCTAGGCAAATCATTTAGGCAAAAAAAATCTGTCATTCAGCCCTGCACCCATATGATGTTTGGCACCTCAAAATGTCTCACAAAATAAGGAACAAGGACAGAAATGACTTTGTTTGGTAAACCGGGGGGCAGTGGCGAGGTAGTGTGGGAAAAGTTGACGTGAATAGCACCTTCTTAGTCCTAAGTAACGAGGATTAAAAACCAATGGAAGCAAAAGAGCCTGGCCAAATTTTTGGTGTCAGTGGAAGGTGGTTTGTTATTGCTAATGGTGTTTTTTTATGGTGCCCGAGGAACAATAACTAAACAATGAAAGACTGAATTGTTTACCAATCAACTGAATTGTTCAATTAGATTCAATTTAGACTACATGAGCCTACAAACAATCACAATGGCAAAGTCACAATCGCATGGCTGGCTTCAGATCAAAATCTACGTTGAGAACGAAGGGAGCAAGGGTCTTTAATTTAAAGATCCAGGTAGCCTCCTCTTTTTAACAATAAATTATCGAGGTCACCCCCTCTCCTAGGGAAGGTGACATGTTCGATGTCAATATGACGCAGAGATGAAATCGAGTGGTTTGCTTCCAAAAAGCGGGCCGCAACTGGGTAAGTCGAGTTTTTACACCTACGATGCTCTGAGATACGTTATTTTAATTCGCGCTTTGTTTTAGCCACATCATTTTTACCACAAGGACAAGTTATAAGATAAATAACTGCCTTAGTGGAGCACGTGATAACACCTTTTGATTGGGATCGATTTCCCTGTTTTGAGGGTGTTAGGATGAAGGATCTACATTTATAAGTGCCATTGCAATGAGCCATTACACTTGTAATTTCCATCCAGTAGGGGTGCAAATAGACAAATATCTTGGGGTGGTAAATCAGAGTGTACCAATTGGTCTCTGAGCTTTCTGCCCCGTGAGAATACGACCAAGGGAAAGTATCGGTAATGTGTTTTCGGACCGTCATCGGATTTTAGAATGTGCCAATGTTTGTGACCGATTCCCTTAATTTGTTCATAGCACTTTGAATAGCGGGTAGTTAGAACGCAAGAATGCTTATTTTTGCGAGACTGACCTTGAAAAAGGTCATGTTTTTGAATTTTCTTAATGGCAGTAGTAATCTGATCATTTTTGTACCCCCTCTCCTTGAACCATTTACAAATGAAGCATGTGTTTAGTGAGTCTGCCAGATCAGAGGCAGTAGGGATGACCAGGGATGTTCTCTGTTTAGTGAGTCCTCCAGATCAGAGGCAGTAGGGATGACCAGGGATGTTCTCTGTTTAGTGAGTCCTCCAGATCAGAGGCAGTAGGGATGACCAGGGATGTTCTCTGTTTAGTGAGTCCGCCAGATCAGAGGCAGTAGGGATGACCAGGGATGTTCTCTGTTTAGTGAGTCCGCCAGATCAGAGGCAGTAGGGATGACCAGGGATGTTCTCTTCTTGATAAGTGTGTGAATTGGACCATTTTCCCTGTCCTGCTAAGGCATTCAAAATGTAACGAGTACTTTTGGGTGTCAGGGAAAATGTATATGCAGAGTAAGTTGTAAAAAATATGAATAGTAAAGTACAGATACCCCAAAAAGATACTTTAGTACTTTACACCACTGTCTAAAACAAAAAAAGCTCCTTCATCAATTGAATTTATTTTCTGAAAGCTGTAAGGCGGCTTTTACCTCATTGTTTTGACACAACCTACTGTGAGATTGCATTGGGGAGGAGTGGAAAGAACTATGTAAAATGGAGGAATCCTTCATGCAAAACTATCCTTAACCCAATTTAAGTCATCCCTGCATTTATATTACTCGAAATACCACATTTTTCTTTTCCAATTCCCCCCCCCCCCCCCCCCACACACACACACACACAATCACACACACAATCACACAGAGCTAAAATGGCCACCGATAAACAGGTGCAGAGTTAGGAAGGACGTTTGTGGGTAAATTGTAGGTAGGAAGGGGAAACAAGATCCTAAATGATAGCCCGGGCCTCTCAATAAGAGGCACATTTCCAGCCTCTGGCATGTGTGACGCAAATTGCTTTTTGACAGTATATTTAAGATGGTAATCGAGTGTCATTTATGGCAGCCAATTTCATCTGAATTGATTTGTGCTCTCTCGTCCTCTTTCTTTATCGCTCTTGTTCTCTCGCTCTCTCTGTCCCTCTCTCTTTGCCGGGTGATTGTTGTGTGTGTGTGGGCATTTCAGGGGTGTATTTGTCCTCATTCGCACTTAGACTACTCTCAAGGCAGTGTAGTGCTGCTAACTCGAATTGGTAATGAACCTTAAGATTTAAATGACAGTTTCTTTTCTTCACATTTGCATTTCATAATCAGTTATGAATATGGAATTAGATTTAGAAATGACCACATTAAAAGCTCCACAATTTACAATGGGATATTATTTGACAAGTTTGGGAACGATATTTAGACCTCAACGCATAAAATCCTAAACATCCTTCAAAATGAAATTGACTCACACACACACACGTACATAGCATTCTGCCAGCAACTGGAGCTAGACTCTTTGAAAAAGTAAAAGTGCTATATACTACATACTATATACTATTAGTTCATTTTAGTATACTGTAAACGAACGGTATTGTTTCAGTTGTGCCTACTAGCGCTTCGCCTGTCTACCGGAAGTTTATGCTGTTCCTATGCAACCTCTTGCTAGCAGGTTAGCATAACAAATTACTAGTTAGACATTTTTTGATTTCGGGTGTGTTTGTAAATTCAATCTGGAGTGCCAGAGTGCACTCTGGGAGTTCGTAAATCCAGAGCGTTGTCAGATTGTCCATTCCTAAAATCGAGCGTTTTGCTCTGGCCGAGGAGTAGGTAGGGTTGATCCGAGCAACGGCAGTCAAGCACCCAAGCTAATGTTGGCTATCTACTTCCAGTCACAAATGAGGGAACACTTCTCTCTGACCGTTTCCCCCCCCAGAGCTGGTTAGGCTGTTTTCATGTTATCCAGAGCGTTGGTGACTGTAACTGTGCTGCTGGCAACAATTTAATTGCGCTTTTTTTTGCCAACTTTTACTGACACCGGCCATATTCAACAGGTGTTGAGCGTTCATAAATTAATCAGTTATTCTGCACTCTGGCACACTAAGAGGAGAGTGCTCTGAAATCGGAGCAGATAGTCAGAGTTAACAATGCCCATTGAAACATACAACGAATATACCACTTAGCGAAGAATGATGTGAATCATCAAGTCCATAAACGTTGGGTAGTTAGTTAGATAGCAGATGGTTAATATACTGCCTGGCATGTCTGATGTATTAATAGCCGACTAACGTTAGATAGCTATGCTACTCGGTTCTTAAGGATAGCATAGCTAACAAATTGCCAGCCGACATAACGTGTAACTTTATTTGAAAAGTCATTACTTTATTACATTGCTCAACATTTTCTTAACATTTGGTCATGATTATTTAAAGCAAAGAATCTGTATCCGATCTCGTTGGGCTGCATATTTTCCGCCATGTGTGGGTGGACACCTGTGTGTGTGTGTGCATGCGTTTCTCTCTCTCTGTGTGCTGGCTTCTCTGTTTGTCACCCCCCCCCCCCCCCCCCTCATCTCACCATCCCTCCATTCTAATTGTCGCCTGGCTCATGAAAAAGTAATGGCGGTGCTTGTGTTTCTTTGAAAGGGAGTCCTCTTCTCCTCTCCTCCCCCAGAGCCTGTCTGGCTGGGCCACTTCTCACTTCTCACGCGGCACTCCGGAGAAGAGCGACGCCGTCTAATGCTTCTGCCATCACCACAATTAACGTCTAACGGGACATGGAATTGATGCCCTAGTATGTTGTCTTAATGGGGGCCGCTTTGCGATGGGGGGGGGTCGGGCGTCGTCACGTCTTATGCCTGACAGCTCTCAAGGAGATGAGCAATTGGCTTCCATATCCAACATGTTGAGTGCTTGATATCAACATCATGGAAGTGGTGTATCCGTGGTGGGTAGTATCCAGAGGAGGAATCAATTTTCCTGCGTTATGCACAGACGTTATGCATAGCATTTTTCTTCCAGTAAAGAAACCTTAATCAAAACGGACGAAATCGCACTTAAATAGCAACAAGACATTACTGCAACATGCAGTAGTTTCAGTTTTCCATCCCAATATTTTTTTTTATAGCTCACGTCTCTTTGCTCTCCAAAACATGCCAATATACACTACATTTGAGCCAGGATTTCTTATTTTACGGAGGGCAGAGTGACTGGATGGCTGCACCTGAATGTGTTGCTAGCCCACTCTTTGTAGAGCAGTGTTTTGGCCCTAAGATAGGACACTTTGCATCAGTTCTCTTAACCATGTTTTTGTTTTCTCTTCTCTCCCTCACTTTCTCCACTTATCCCACTATCTGGCTGCTGGTCTAAAAATGGACATGCATGGAGGGGGGGGGGGGGAGGTGGGGGGGAAGAGCTGTTGTCTACACTGCTTATAATATAGTAGCTTGTCAAGAATGCCATGATGCAGTGTGTGAATCTCTGCTCTCTCACTCACTCGCTCTCAGCTTCTCTCTCTTTCCCAACTCTTTCCCTCGCTCTCTCAGCTTCTCTCTCTTTCCCAACTCTCTCTTTCCCAACTCTCTCTCTCTTTCTCTCTCTCTTTCCCAACTCTCTCTTTCCCAACTCTCTCTTTCCCAACTCTCTCTCTCTTTTTCTCTCTCTCTTTTTCTCTCTCTCTCTTTCCCCCTCTCTCTTTCTCTCTCTCTCTCTCCCTCTCTCTCTCTCTCTCTCTCTCTCTCTCTTTCCCTCTCTCTCAGCTTCTCTTTCCCTCTCTCTTTCCCCCTCTCTCTCTCTCTCAGCTTCTCTCTCTCTCTTTCCCGTCTCTCTCTCAGCTTCTCTCTCTCTCTCTCTCTTTCCCTCTCTCTCTCCTCCCAGATAAGGGTTGAGCAGCTCTAGGCTGCTAAGCGGTTTAATTGGAACGAGAGAGCGAGTGTCTCCGGGCATGGCCAAGAAGCCTTGTGCTCCGCTACCAAAAACATCTTCTGGCACTGACTAACCAACACGCACATATGCACACCACTGCATACTACACACACAGTCACATCACTGAACACACACGCATGTGGTTATGTACACACCCATGCACAGAAGGACATGCAGAGGGACACCGACATAGTCACACACCCGGATCCTTTCAGCTGCGTAGGTTCATATTCTACGACAGATCTCATTTAGAAAACAATTGTAATCTTCAACCACTAGTGCCTTGATGCCTTCACTCCGGGCGTTAAGTCTGCAGCACTTAAAACTCATTTTGTCATGATTTAAACCAGCAATCCCTGCGACTCCCTGACGCTCCCTTTGTAGTGCTGAGAGTTGATCTCTCTAGGCTGGGGAATAGACTGCAGAGACAGAAGGATGTGAAAAAGAGAGGGCGAGAGAGAGGGTGATCAGTGAGAGGAGGCGGAGGTTGGCGTCACAGAGCGAGGGAGAAGGAGGTGTGCGGGAGGAGAGAGGTAGTTAGTCCATGAATGGGGAGACAGTTCAGCAATAATAGTACAGATCCCTTCTTCTCTCACTCTGGCCTGGTCATGATTGGAACGTAAACTGACGGATGATGGCCCCATAAGGGGTGTGTGCTCGATAATGGCCCCAAAAGGTGTGTGTGTGTGTGTGTGCGTGTGTGTGTGTGTGTGTGTGTGTGTGTATATACGCGCAAGGTGGGGGCTATAAAGTGTAGGTAGGGAGTCTGCAATGGCAATACAGCTCCAGACACTAAGTGTCATTGATGTGATGGAGCTGGTCTCTTCGCTCTATAGCTCCCCCCCACACACATACACACACACACACACACACACACACACACACACACACACACACACACACACTCTTGCATCGCTCCCCTCTCTCTGTCTACCAAAACCTTTTGTGAGCTTTTCTCCGTCATACACACACTAATTCTCCTTTCACACTGTCAGCCATTTTGTTGTCTTGATCTGTGCAACGCTGATGTCTTGATGAGGTTCTCTGTCTCGGTGGGTGGTCTTTGCCTCTGTCTCAGCTCGCCATTGCAGCTTTTCCCTTGGTGGAGGGCGTTTGTGATTGTTTGTGTGATCGTGACTGTCTGTCTGTGTGTTTGTGTGATCGTGTGTGTGTGTGTGTGTGTGTGTGTGTCCACACTTAAAGTGGAACTGACAGCGTTTGAACTACTTTGCAGATATGAAACAAACAATCATAATATCAGTCAAAAATATCAAACTCCCAGTTTATGCTACAAAACCAACTTTATAAGAGGTTTAAAAATAGGTTCTATTTAACTCAACGTTCCATGGCGTACAGTAAGGCATTGTTGGCAGAATAGATGGCTGCAGTTCAATGCATGATTAAATATAATTCACCAATACATTTCTTGGTAGCCCCAAAAACTATTGCTATCAGGATGTAAATCACAGCTGGTCTGGTATGTTGTTTACTACCTCCATTCGAGACCTGAAAAAAACTGTGCAGCAACACTCCCCATCCAACCTGACAGAGCTTGAGAGGATCTGCAGAGAGGAATGGGAAAAACTCCCCAAATACAGGTGTGCCAAGCTTGTAGCATCATACCCAAGAAGACTCAAGGCTCTAATCGCTGCCATAGGTTCTTCAACAAAGTACAGAGTAAAGGGTCTGAATACTTATGTAAATGTGATATTTCAGTTTTGTATTTTTCATGTATTTGCTTGCAAACTGTCATTATGGAGTATTGTGTGTAGATTGAGGGGGAAATCATTTTAATCAATTTTAGAATAAGGCTGTAATGTAACATAATTTAGAAAAAGTCAAGAGGTCTGAATATTTTCAGAATGCACTGTATGGCGTGTAGACAAGACATCTGCCACTCTCTTCGGATATAGGTGGGATGGGCTGAGGGAAACTGAGCAGTGGAGGCTGCTGAAGGGAGGATGGCTCATTAATAATGGCTGGAAAGGAGGGAATGGCCTGGAAACCATGTGTTTGATGTATTTGATACCATTCCGCTCCAGCCATTACCACGAGCCAGTCCTCCCCAATTAAGGTGCCACCAACCTCCTGTGAAACTGAGGGTTGGGATGTGCAACTGGAGACAAGTGAGAGTGGAGTTGCTGGATGGGGGATAGAATGACAGCCAAAGATAAAAGAAAGTACAAAAAAGTAAGTTTGAATGACACTGAGGGGCAACGCTGTTACATCCAATACCTGTTTGCCTGAGGCTGCGCAAGTGCTTGCATACACACACACACACACACACACACACACACACACACACACACACACACACACACACACACACACACACACACACACCCATTCAAATGCACACATTTACGTGTGTGTGTCCATATGCGCACACACACACACACACACACACACACACACAAACACACACACACACACACACACGTAAGTAGCGCCAGACATGCACTCTAACGCATGCAGTCGGCCTTGATTTTTGTTGTCCTTGATGTCCTTTTTGTTTTTGCATTGTTGTTTTCTGTTTTCCATTGCATTTCTCTTTTTTTTTGTATTTTGTTCATCTCAGGGAACTGTGGGGTATCTTAGATGGTTGGTGGTTGGGAGCTTGGGCCAGTGGCTGATAGGTCGCTGGTTCGGGTCCCCGATTTTCCCCTGGTGGGAGATCTGTCAAGGGTCAAGGTGGGGCTCTTGACCCTGGTTGATCCTGTGGGTTGCTCTGGATGTGAGTCTGCTAAATGTTGGGTGCACCCGCACGCCCGACTAGCATCACCACCCTTGGATGGTTCCGACCTAGAATATGTGGACATCTATATGTACCTAGGTGTCTGGCTAGACTGTAAACTCTCCTTCCAGACTCATATCAAACATCTCCAATCTAAAATCAAATCTAGAGTCAGCTTTCTATTCTGCAACAAAGCCTCCTTCACTCACGCCGCCAAACTTACCCTAGTAAAACTGACTATCCTACCCATCCTCGACTTCGGCGATGTCATCTACAAAATAGCTTCCAATACTCTACTCAGCAAACTGGATGCAGTTTATCACAGTGCCATCTGTTTTGTTACGAAAGCACCTTATACCACCCACCACTGCGACCTGTATGCTCTAGTCGGCCCTCGCTACATATTCGTCGCCAGACCCACTGGCTCCAGGTCATCTACAAGTCCATGCTAGGTAAAGCTCCGCCTTATCTCAGTTCACTGGTCACGATGGCAACACCCACCCGTAGCACTCGCTCCAGCAGGTGTATCTCGCTGATCATCCCTAAAGCCAACACCTCATTTGGCCGCCTTTCGTTCCAGTTCTCTGCTGCCTGTGACTGGAACGAATTGCTAAAAATCGCTGAAGTTGGAGACTTATCTCCCTCACCAACTTTAAACATCTGCTATCTGAGCAGCTAACCGATCGCTACAGCTGTACATAGTCTATCGGTAAATAGCCCACCCAATTTACCTACCTCATCCCCATACTGTTTATATTTACTTACTTTTCTGCTCTTTTGCACACCAGTATCTCTACCTGCACATGACCATCTGATCATTTATCACTCCAGTGTTAATCTGCTAAATTGTAATTATTCGCCTACCTCCTCATGCCTTTTGCACTCAATGTATATAGACTCTCTTTTTTTTCTAATATGTTATTGACTTGTTAATGGTTTACTCCATGTGTAACTCTGTGTTGTCTGTTCACACTGCTATGCTTTATCTTGGCCAGGTCGCAGTTGTAAATGAGAACTTGTTCTCAACTAGCTTACCTGGTTAAATAAAGGTGAAATAAAAATAATAAAAATAAAAATAAATAAATGTTGGGAGTCTGTAATGGAAATGATGAGCGGCTTCACTGCAGTTAGATTGTATGTTTTAATATTTAATAAAACAATTATATGATGTAAAAAAAAAAAAAAAAACAGCTGCTGAATACGACCGGTGTCAGTGAACATAGGCAAAAAAAAAGGAATAGTTAGTCACGAACGCTCTAGATAACATGTAAACAGCCTAATCAGCTCTGCTAGGGCGAATCAAATCGTCCGAGTGAGGGGTTCTCATTTCTGTCTGGAAGTAGCAAGCTAGCCAACTTCATTATTCCCCATCATTTATCAGTGCAATTTGGACTGCCAACTAGCTGAAAAATTATTATTCTTGCTCTGTCTAGCATTAGTTGAGGATCTCGTTGTTGTTGATGTGCATAACTAAGGGAGAGGGAGCCTGCCCTTTTCATGGTTGTTTTGATCAATTGGACTGTAAAGTTCCCAAATGTAAGAGGACTCCTGTGGTATTTATATATTTGTAGAAAATCCATTCAGGTGTATTTTATGGGCCTTTGGCGAAAGCGTTCTAATGATCTAAAGTCGCGCTGTTGCTACTGCCTGTAAACACACAGTCCAGTTCACAATGACTGATGGCAGGCCCGTGTGGCAAATGGCTTGTTTTTAAAGGCCTACTGTAGCTCTGAATGGCTATGGCGCACGGTCTGCGTAGACTCCAGTCCTGGACGAGGCAGGTGTTTTTATTAGGTTTTATTTACTGCAAGGTTTATTAACAGTCCAAATGCACGGTCGCTTTCCCACTCTATATCGCTCTAGAATTCTCCCAAATGCCTCACTATATGCAATTCCCCAAAATTCTAAGGATGTATTTAAAATGTGAAAATGACCATATCTAAGTTCATGCTTGTCAGAAAATGTTTTTAAAAGTGTCATATTCTTCCTGCAAGTGTATATGAACAGATTTTTTAGATGTTATGTAGCTAAAGTGTTGCCAGTTCCACTTTAAGTGTGTGTGTGTGTTTGCATTTGTGTGTGTGCTTCCTTGGAGGGAGGCTTGGCATTTCAGTAGAGTGTTGATCGCTGCTTAAAATAGCCTTCTCATGGTCTCCTCTACCATACAACAGAAGCTCTCTGGGAATAATTCCCTAGCTTCCATAGCCAGGCGTGAGATCTCTCCATCGATTGTGCACAGAAACTCCAAGCTATGAGTGCGCTCAACCCTGGAGTCACTTGTCAGCAGAACTAAGTGATGTGCCTGGGCTTGTCTGTGGTGGCGGAGAGGGAGGATGTAGGGGGGGGAGGGGGCTGTGATGATCCCTAGTTGACTAGGGAGCACCGGGGTAATTGGGACTTGCAGGGAATTAATGGGTATGTAACAAAGCATTCAGCTAGTATGTGCTGGGTATTGATGAGCTTAAAGGGGATATTATCAAGACATTGCTCTTTCTTTGGTCTCTTGTTCACTCTCACAGACACAGAAAAAAATAAGAGACTTCCCATACAGGATAACTAACCGTTAAGTATATTTCTGTATCAAAAGTAAATCCATCCAACCGTTAACGACAGAGACAACGTAGTGGGAAAGACTCAACTCCAAAATAATTGATTCCTTGACTTCTTGCACGTCGAGCCCCGGTTTCGACTCCAATTTGTCAACATTTGAACCCGCTAGGAATCAACTCCTGAGACACAGTATTTTTGGAGCGAAGGAGACTGACGAGTTGCTTAGTCAGAACCATGCACTAGGTCTATTTTCTTGGCTTTTAATGTCTTGCAACTTCAGTAAAGCAGAGCCAATCATCAATGGAGAAGTAGGATATGGGGGATGAGCTACATACAACTCTTCGCTCTCGCACAATCACACACAGTATTTGCACAGGGTTCGCTTCACGCCGTTCACATGGTGGTCGCCAGGGCTCCAAAACTGCGGAGAAGTTGAACCTCGCGCTTAAACATTCTTGAAATTGACCCACTATGCTGTTTACTTTCTACCTTTTTTCTACCTTTCTACCTTTTTTTAAATTACACAACTTTCCCCAGGCCTTCATAGCCTATCATCTAATTAGGCTATGACACGGAACATAATGTGTTTTGTGATAACTGCACTGTGATTAAAATTTGGTGGGGGGAAAAAACACGTTGTTTTTAAGGTTCCTAATTTCATTTTAAACGTAATGTTTAAACGTTTACACCCCTGCTCTATACTAACTCATGCCTTGAGTAGCACTGCCTAATGGTACTGACTGAGGCACTGTGCCATATACTGTTTGCTTTTCGATCTTGGCCCTGAAATGGAGACCGTCTGTTTGATTTTGGCATCCACAGTTTCTTTCACTCCTCTCCCTCTTACTGTTTTGAAATCCCACTATTTCGGTCTGACTGTCTGTCTCTTTCTTCCCCCTCTATTCTGCTCTCCCTCCTCTTGCTTCCTCCCTCTCTGTTGCGATATCTACCCCTTTTTTTCTCCCCCCACTACTATTCTACTCGCTCTCACACTCTCTCTGAATATGAAGAGTGGGTCTGCATGGATTTGTGGTTAATTAGCAGCAGCACCAGACTGCCTGATGGAAGAGACACCGCCACTCCTCTCAGGAGCGGAGATTTATAGCCCCAGACTCACTAGGATGCCAAATGCCTCAGTGTGTGTGTCAGAGAGATAGCGAAAGAGTCTGTCACCAGCGCATACGTGAGCTTAACATCCGGCATCGAGGAAGCCATGTGCAGAACTGGTGAACTTAAATAGACCGCATGGAAGTAGACCCACTCCAATTTGCATTCCGCCCAAACAGATCCACAGATGATGCAATCTCTATTGCACTCCACACTGCCGTTTCCCACCTGGACAAAAGGAACACCTATGTGAGAATGCTATTCATTGACTACAGCTCAGCGCTCAACACCATAGTACCCCCAAAGCTCATCACTAAGCTAAGGAACCTGGGACTAAACACCTCCCTCTGCAACTGGACCCTGGACTTCCTGACGGGCCGCCCCCAGGTGGTGAGGGTAGGTAGCAACACATCTGCCACGCTGATCCTCAACACTGGAGATCCCCAGGGGTGCGTGCTCAGTCCCCTCCTGTGCTCCCTGTTCACCCACGATTGCATGGCCAGGCACGACTCCAACACCATCATTAAGTTTGCGACACAACAGTGGTAGGTCTGCTCAACGACGAGACGGCCTTTAGGGAGGAGGTCAGAGACCTGGCCGGGTGGTGCCAGAATAACAAACTATCCCTCAACGTAACCAAGACTAAGGAGATGATTGTGGACTACAGGAAAATGAGCACCGAGCACGTCCCCATTCTCATCGACGGGGTTGTAGTGGAGCAGGTTGAGAGCTTCAATTTCCTTGGTGTCCACATCAACAACAAACTAGAATGGTCCAAACACACCAAGACAGTCGTGAAGAGGGCACAACAAAGTCTATTGCCCCTCAGGAAACTAAAAAGATTTGGCATAGGTCCTGAGATCCTCAAAAGGTTCTACAGCTGCAACATCGAGAGCATGTTTTGCATCACTGCCTGGTACGGCAATTGCTCGGCATCCGATCGCAAGGCACTTCAGAGGGTAATGCGTACGACCCAGTACATCACTGGGGCAAAGCTGCCTGCCATCCAGGACCTCTACACCAGGCGGTGTCAGAGGAAGGCCCTGAGGAAGACCCCAGCCACCCCAGTCATAGACTGTTCTCTCTACTACCGCATGACAATCGGTACCGGAGTGCCAAGTCTAGGACAAAAAGGCTTCTCAACAGTTGTTACCCCCAAGCCATAAGACAGGTGGTTACCCGGACTATTTGCATTGTGTGTGTCCCCCAACCCCTCTTTTACGCTGCTGCTACTCTCTGTTTATCTTATATGCATAGTCACTTTAACTGTACATTCATGTACATACTACCTCAATTGGCCCGACCAACCAGTGCTCCCGCACATCGGCTAACAGGGCTATCTGCATTGTGTCCCACCACCCGCCAACCCCTCTTTTTTTATGCTACTGCTACTCTCTTTTCATCACATATGCATAGTCACTTTAACCATATCTACATGTACATACTACCTCAATAAGCCTGACTAACAGGTGTCTGTATATAGCATTGCTACTGTTATTTTCAAATGTCTTTTTACAGTTTTTTTATTTCTTTACTTACCCACACACACACACACACACACACACACTTTTTTTCTACTTTTCACTATTGGTTAGAGCCTGTAAGTAAGCATTTCACTGTTGTATTCGGCGCACGTGACAAATAAACTTTGATTTGATTTGAATCTAATTGGTGCATTATCGCTGATGCGACCACACTCGGGTTTCCCTTCTGAACCAGCTTCGCTTTGTATACGTTTTTGTTTTCCTGTGTATGTGTGTGTCTCAAGTGAGATGGAACATGCGGTATAGTATCCTTACAAACAACAACCATAACCACTGCCATAAGTGAAACAACAACAACGAGCACAGAACACTATTCTGCCAACACCCTGACCCTCTTCAGCGAGAGACAGCTTTGATATCATTGGGATAAAAAAAGATTCTGAAGGGTTTTGGAAAGAGCCTGGAGGAGTTTAACACTGCTGGAACCCCATGAAACACTACTGTCTGCTTCCAAACCCTGAACCGGGCGAATAAGAAAAGGCAGAAAGCAACCCTAGCTCTGTCGAGGCTTTCGATGCAATGATTGTGAAAGTAATGGGGTCAGAGTTCGCTTCACGAGTTGCCAAGGCATCGTTCGGCTGAGGAAAAGGGGTCAGGGGTACAGGGACGTGCGTGGATTGCCGTAGCCTCTTGTTCTGTTTCAGCTTGCTTCAGGCTAGACGGTTTGGCTCGGAGAGCCAGAAAAGCATGGCGTGTGAGAAAGTATCAACCCACGGTTCTCGAGGTATAGGAAAAGCCAAATGGATGTCCTGCTGGCAGTCAGAAAAGTGTTTTGGAGAAAACGCAAAACATCAGGCCTCATTTAGTCTCGTAGATTGAAAAACAGACCCACTGCGGTATAAGGATGTCTCCCCCCAAAATAATTCCACTCTCTGTATATCTCTCAAACACACACACACACACACACACACACACACACACACACACACACACACACACACACACACACACACACACACACACACACACACACACACACACACACACACACACACCCTTTGGGCTTTAGTGTTTCTCCTGAGGCTTGTTATCTCTCAGTGTCCTTGGGATTTGAGACTATCACCAGGCAGTCTGTGCAGAGCTCCAAATAACCACCCAACACAAGACATAAGAGAGAGTACACTTTTATCCATACAAAACAGAAAGCCCCTACCAAAACAATACAGCACAATCTGGAGATGTTCCCTCTTTACATTACACCATGCAGAGATTCCCAGACAGTAAAAAAAACAAACTTAATGAATAAATGCAAAGAGGAGGGAATATTCCAATTCTAGTTACCCATCGGGGAAACACAGTATACATAACACTTCATTGAAATAAATAATCCCCACTGTCAATTATATAAACACACAATTATTTTCATTGTGGTTGCTATTGCAGCAAACGAATCACAATGGTTTGTAATGTCAGCTGTTTAAAGTATACAGTGTGTCCTAGTGAAGTGATTTTGTTAAGGTCAGATTTGGCCCATTTGAATATCTTAAATATAGATGTGCATTTTCAGAGATGCATCTTCCTCCTTCCAAGGAGGCCCACTGCCGTGTCTCTCTCCCTTGGCATCGGTTCTTATTAGAAGTCACAGCTCCATAATCTGCACTGGAACTGTCCATATATCAATAATGCTTTGATCTATGAATGTTATTATACAGGGCTTAATTTATGGGGAAGTGTGTGAGAGCAGACAATCTTATGCAAACACGCAGCTAGCATTGGCTCCCATCCGTAAGTAACTAAAATAAATCAGCTATCTCTCTCGCTCTTTCCCTTGCTCTTTCTCTCTCTCTCTCTCTCTCTCTCTCTCTCTCTTTCCCTCTTCTTCTCTCTCCTCAAGGCATGACACGCTGGTGCGTGTGAACATTACTTTTATCGCCCTTTTCTCCCTCTCTCTCTTTCATATGCTCTCTCTCTCTCGGTCTCTGTTTTGCTCTCTCTGTCACTGTCATTCTACAGTATCTCTTTCTATCTCTGTCTCTCTCTGTCTCTCTCTCTGTCTCTCTCTCTCTCTCTCTCTCTCTCTCTCTCTCTCTCTCTCTCTCTCTAGCTCAGGGATAGTGTCATCATTAGTTGTCATTCTGAAGTCAGGCAGTCAAGCATGGCAATAAGCAATAATTGTGAACTGTCTGCGATGGAAATTAAATATCTCTTGAGAAATAATGGGAACGGATTAGGCCAGGGCCAAGGGTCAAGAGTTGCTATCCTGGCAGCCATTGACTCCATGCCGAAGCACCCTGCTGAAGAGCCAACTTAGTGTGTGTATGTGCGCAGTTAGGTGGAGACCATGAAGCCTACATAAACACGGTTGGTTTTCTACAGCACGTGCATTCATACAATGGCGATTTATTGATTGCCTCATTGCTCACTGATTTTGAAAGTCAAGTTATGGATTTAGAGTAAGCGTTCTATTCCATGGCTCTTTATGCACTGTGTTTAGGAGCAATTGTATTTGGCAGTTAAGGATGGAGCGAGGCGTTTTGAGCGGCTGTTGACATACACCCGCTAGGCTATTAGTAAATCATGCACATGAATGTTGAACTTCATACCAGACATATTCACATTTTTCACTAGTCTAGACTTCCAACGGAGAAATCCCCAGTAGGGAATTGCATGTATAGGACATTCATTTGAGTAGTCGATGTCTCTGAGGAAAATTGATTTGTGTATTTCCTCTACAAAGCAGATGCTCAAATGGACGATTGTAATGCATATTTTTCATACACTTTTAGTACTATACTGAACAAAAATATAAACGCAACATGCAATCATTTCAACGATTTTACTGAGTTACATACAGTTCATATAAGGGAATCAGTCAATTGAAATTCATTAGGCCCTGATCTATGGATTTCACATGACTGGGCAGGGGCACAGCCATGGGTGGGGCTGGGAGGGCATAGGCCCACCCACTTGGGAGCCAAGCCCACCCACTGGGGAGCCAGGCCCAGCCAATCCATAATGAGTTTTTCCCCAGAAAAAGGAAATACTCCTCCCCTTCATCAGCTGTTCGCACGGTTGGTCTCAGACGATCCCACAGGTGAAGAAGCCATATGTGAGGTTCTGGGCATGCGTGGTTACACGCAGTTGTGAGGCCGGGTGGACGTACTGCCAAATTTTCTGAAATGATGTTGGAGGTGGCTTATGGTAGAGAAATTAATATTCAATTTTCTGGCAAAATCTCTGGTGGATATTCTTGCAGTCAGCATGACGATTGCACGCTCCCTCAACTTGAGACATCTGTGGCATTGTGTTGTGTGACAAAGGTGGACCTGTATAATGATCATGCTGTTTAATCAGCTTACTGATATGCCACACCTTTCAGGTGGATGGATTATATTGGCAAGGGAAAACGATTAGGGCATTTTCGAAAAATAAGCTTTTTGTGGGATCTTTTATTTCAGCTTATGAAACATGGGACCAACACTTTACATGTTAGGTTTATATTGTCTTCAGTTATACATATGCTGATACTACTACCACTACCACTACTACTACTACTACTACTACTACAACAACAACAACAATAACCCAATATGCATGTGCGTCAGACTGTATTGGAACCAGGGTCTCCTGTGTGCCACAAGACTAGGCATTCTAATGCAAATCTTCAGGTCTCGTGCAAGGTTACTAATCACGTGAGTGTGGTTCACGTAAGCACCTCAGTTAAACAAAGCACCAGGTTTACATGTGGTCTAATAACATGTCTTTGTCTGTGTTCTTCCAGATCCATGACTGTGGGGACAATGAGGGGACCCAGGCCAGCCTAAGCTGTGGTGGACCAACCAGAGGCTTCAGGAGAGGAAGGGGTTAATGCCATTGGAGTCATGAACACACCCTGCTGTCCATGTAACACCAGACAGCTCTGACACACTCCTCCTCAGTGCTCTCTCTACCTCCCCTTTTCCCCCCTTTCCCAAAAACAACATCTCTGAACACGTACAGACTGACAGTATCTCTTGCCACAAAATTGACTTAGTTTTCCTAAAAAGCTATATCTGGATTCCAAGGACTGGGATTTCTATTTGGAGTAAGGAGTTTAGTTGAGGGACGGCACGTTGTGTGTAAAATTATCGGAATTCCCCCTGCCAGTCCACCGTCCTCGTTTTTCCCTGTGAGTCCCAGAGGCACCAACCAATGGAGAGACGCAGAAGAGAGACCGGATAAAACAGCAGAGAAATAGAGCAAATCCAGAGAGAACTGCTGAATCGGCAGGGTAGGAATCTGGAATTGGGTCCTGTGAGGGTTTTGCTTCTCCCACACTTTCCCCAGCCTAGAGAACTCTCCTTAGCGAGTACCAGACGTAACAACCATTATTTACACTTAAAAAACAAACAAAAACGACAACGACAGCTGCAACTACGCTAGGCCGAGCTACGTCCCTGTGTGGAGGATTTGAACCAATAGGAAGACGATAGGGATTTAGGATTGGGATCACAACCATGACGAGGGGGTTGAGGTTTCCCGCGTGGCCCCTGGCGTTCCTCAGTCTGCTGGTGACGACCCGGGCGCTGGAGTTCGGCGGGGCCCCCGGCCAGTGGGCCCGCTACGGGCGTTGGGAGGCAGGCTCGGTGGGCGAGCTGAGCTTCAGTCTGAAGACCAATATCAGCAAGGCCCTGGTGCTCTACCTGGATGACGGCGGCAACTGCGACTTCATGGAGCTGCTGATCGCCGGCGGGCGCCTCCAGCTGCGCTTCGCCATCCACTGCGCTGAACCCGCCACCTTACACATGGAAACCCGGGTCAACGATGACCGCTGGCACATGGTGCTCCTCACACGCAACTTCCGCGAGACCCTGCTCATGGTGGACGGCGAGACCAAGGTGGCGGAGGTCAAGTCCAAGCGGAAGGAGATGGCGGTGGTCAGTGACCTGTTTGTGGGCGGCATCCCGCCCGACGTGCGCCTCTCAGCCCTTACGTCCAGCACGGTGAAGTACGAGCCCCCATTCCTGGGCCTGATCTCCAACCTGAAGGTGGGTGAGATGCCCCCTACCCTGCTCAACAGCCAGGGCATCCAGAGTGACCTGGAGTATCTGTGCACCAAGCAGAACCCCTGCTTCAACGGAGGCTTCTGCTCCATCCAGTATGGCGAGGTGCACTGTGACTGCACACACACCCGCTACAAGGGAAAGTACTGCAAGGAAGGTGAGACCATGACCTGGCTGACTAGCTAATACCAGTTGTTTCGAATGCTCCTTTTTAGCATGGTTCCAGCAACTGTGGTGAATGCATAACCGGGACATCTCAGTCCATGTTGGTTTGGCTCGGCTCAGTACTAGGAAAAAACCCTTAGCATAATATAGGTAAGAGGCAAGCTTGCTAATATCTGTCATCCTCTTCTTCAAAGCAGTGCAAATCAAGCAAGCCCCCAGTGCTAATGTGTATGTATTATTCTAATGTAGACTTACCTTTGACCTTTGGAAGGAACCCATACTACACTCGTAGAAAAAAGGATTCCAAAGTTTTTTGGGGCTTTCTCCATAGGAGAACCCTCTGTGGAAAGGGTTCTAAATGGAATCCAAAAAGGTTCTATCTGGAACCAAAAAGGTTTATTCAAAGGGCTCTCATTTACATTTTAATCATTTAGCAGACATTCTTATACAGTTAGGCGGGACAACCAAATAAAACAGGCATAGAAAGTACATTTTACCAGTAGAGTCAGAGATAGAAGGGGGGAGGGGTCAATGCAGGTGCTGGTTTGATTTTATAAAAATTTAATTGGGGGTTGGGGGTCGAGGTGAGGAGGATTATTTAAGAAACTGATTGAAAAGGTAGAATTTCAGATGTTTTTGGGAAGATGGGCAGGGACTCTGCTGTCCTAGCTTCAGGGGGAAGCAGATTCCACCATTGGGGTGCCAGGAGAGAGAAGAGCTTGGACTGGGCTGAGCGTGAGCTGCCCTCTCTTAGGGGGGGGGGGAGGCAAAGAGCAAAGTTCCCTCAAATTGTTTTCATTACTGAGCAAATATCAGGTCTGCTGAGCGCAAATTCTATGAAACTTCCAGCACGTGTTTATCATAAACACTGAGGCTGGACCCGCTTTAAGTTAGTTTTAACAGTGGTCAAGTAGGCTACTCTGACTACTACCGTCAAAAGCAATGGAGAAAATGCATCCCATAACATTTTAACATGGAAATAGCTGTTCTATCATTCAGTCTATTGAAGCAGCCAATGTGTGGTGTTCAGTGTAGCCTACATTTCATTAGACTTTTGAAAAAAGCATGCAGGGGTTGACATTAACCTGTTTATCCACTGAAGGAGGTGACTGAAAATGTTGTTTGATGCAAGAAACCACTTTCAAAATAAAATGCATCATTGTTCCCATACCATTATTACAGAGAATCAGACAAATTATGCTACCCTCTGCCTATTGGCTACTTAGGTTATTCAAGCCTGTCTCAAAATATAACACTGCCCCTTTAAGACAAAAAAAACTCTCTTGTTTTGTGCTTTTCTAGGAAACAATCACTCCCCCGTTGCTGACTACAAATGATCAACAACGGTCCTAATAACTCACTAACTAGCAAAGGATATGAACACATGTACAAATGTGCCCGTCTCTACATTTAGCTCTCGCTTTGAACTCTAAACAAGTTAATAAACAGATCACTGATCATTTCGAATCCCACCGTACCTTCTCCGCTGTGCAATCTGGTTTCCGAGCTGGTCACGGGTGCACCACAGCCACGCTCAAGGTACTAAACGATATCATAACCGCCATCGATAAAAGAGAGTACTGTGCAGCCGTATTCATCGACCTGGCCAAAGCTTTCAAATCTGTCAATCACCACATTCTTATCGGCAAACTCAATAGTCTTGGTTTCTCAAATGACTGCCTCGCCTGGTTCACCAACTACTTCTCAGACAGAGTCCAGTGTGTCAAATCGGAGGGCCTGTTGTCCGGACCTCTGGAAGTCTCTATGGGGGTACCACATGATTCTCGGGCCGACTCTTTTCTCTGTATATATCAAAGATGTCGCTCTTGCTGCGGGTGATTCCCTGATCCACCTCTATGCAGACGACACCATTCTATATACATCTGGCCCTTTGGATACTGTATTAACTAACCTCCAAATGAGCTTTGATGCCATACAACACTCCTTCCGTGGCCTCCAACTGCTCTTAAACGCAAGTAAAACCAAATGCATGCTTTTCAACTGTTAGCTGCCCGCACCCGCCCGTCCGACTAGAATCACTACCCTGGACGGTTCTGAACTAGAATATGTGGACAACTACAAATACCTAGGTGTCTGGCTAGACTGTAAACTCTCCTTCCAGACTTATATTAAACATCTCCAATCCAAAATCAAATCTAGAATCGGCTTTCTATTTCGCAACAAAGCCTCCTTCACTCATGTCGCCAAACTTACCCTAGTAAAATTGCTTATCCTACATAATCCTCGACTTTGGCGATGTCATCTACAAAATAGCTTCCAATACTCTACTCAGACTGCATCCAGTTTGCTATCACAGTGCCATCCGTTTTGTTACCAAAGCCCCTTATACCACCCACCAGTGCGACCTGTATGCTCTAGTCGGCTGGCCCTCACTACATATTTTTCGCCATTCCCACTGGCTCCAGGTCATCTATAAGTCTATGCTAGGTAAGGCTCCGCCTTATCTCAGCTCACTGGTCATGATAGCACAACCTACCATTAGCACGCGCTCCAGCAGGTATATCTCACTGGTCATCCTCAAAGCCAACACCTCTTTGGCTGCCTTTCCTTCCAGTTCTCTGCTGCCAGTGACTGGAATGAATTGCAAAAATCGCTGAAGCTGGAGACTTATATTTCCCTCACTATCTTTAAACATCATCTGAGCAGCTAACCGATGGCTGCAGCTGTACATAGCCCATCTGTAAATAGCCCACCCAATCTACCTGCCTCATCCCCATATGTTTTTTATGTACTTTTCTGCTCTTTTGCACAGCAGTATCTCTACTTGCACATCATCATCTGCTCATTTATCACTCCAGTGTTAATCTGCTAAATTGTAATTACTTCGCTACTATGGCCTATTTATTGCCTACCTCCTCATGGCATTTGCACTCACTTTACATAGACTTTCTTTTTTTCTATTGTGTTATTGACTGTACGCTTGTTTATTCCATGTGTAACTCTGTGTTATTGTTTGTGTCGCATTGCTTTGCTTTATCTTGGCCAGGTCGCAGTTGTAAATGAGAACTTGTTCTCAACTAGCTTACCTGGTTAAATAAAGGTGAAATAAAAATGTATAAAATGTTAAAAACAAGCGCGACCGCTCATGCTGTAACCACAGTCCAGTTCAAAGTGAATTGCACAGATCCATATATGGCGATGGTGTATTTGCATATAGGCCTGCTGTAGCTCTGATTGGTTATGGCGCACTGGTCTGTGGAGAGTCCAGGCCTGAGTCATACATGTCAATGCAATAGAATCTTAATCCGATGCGTTCTGCCTACAACAAAATCACTTGCATAGTTAGTTTTGCCTACTAAGTCTTGCATAGTTTGTTTTGGTATGTTGCATTAAATATTGAGGGTTGATTCAATCACAATTCCCACAGTAAAGGGAAACGTTGATAGCATTAACTAACGGGGAAAACTCTGAACTTCACTCTACTTTCTAATCTCGTGCTTTTCTGCCCACACTGATATTTATAATGCGCGGAAGTCCCAGGGGAGCTCCGCCCCAGTGCACAGCTTTGAGTGAACATTGGCCAAGAGACCTGAGGTAGCAGAACAGAGTTCTCGGGTTGGGGTGTAGGGTTTGAGCATGAATGCTTGTAGTGGATGCAAGCTTCGACTGTAAGCCAGTGGAGTGAGTGGAGGAGCGGGGAGACATCAGAGAACTTGGGAAGGTTGAGAACCAGGTGTGCTGCAGTGTTCTGGATAAGTTGCAGGGGTTTGATGGCACAAGCGCGGAACCCAGCTAGCAGTGTGTTGCAATGGTCCAGAAGGGAGAGGACAAGTACCTGGATTAGAACCTGTGCCGCTTGCTGTCTAAGGTATTGTCATAGTCAGATGTTGTAGAGCATGAACCTGCAGGAGTGAGTCACTGCTTTGATGTTTGCAGAGAACGTCAGGGTGTTGTCCAGGGTCACGACAAGGTTCTTTGCGCTCCGGGAGGGAGACACTGTGGAGTTGTCAACCGTGATGGAGAGGTCTTTGAGACAGACAGGCCTTCCCTGGGAGGAAGAGCAGAGCCGTCTTGTTGAGCTTGAGGTGGTGGGCCGCCATTCACGTTGAGATATCTGCCAGGCATGCAGAGATGCGTGTAGCCACCTGGGTGTCAGAAGGGGGGAAAGAGAAAAGTAGTTGAGTGTCATCTGCATAGCAATGATAGGAGAGACCATGTGTGGATATGACGGAGCCAAGTGACTTGGTGTACAGAGAGAAGAGGATGGGGCCTAGAACCGAGCCCTGGGGGACACCAATAGCGAGAGTATATACACAGATCCTCTCCACGTCACCTGGTAGGGGCGACCTTTGCTCACAGCCGAAGAACCCTTTTAGGTTCTATACACTGTAGCACCTTTCTAAGAGTGGAAGCTAGTGATTCACACTTTGAGAGCAGGCCCGTGTGTGATGTCTATATTGTGGGAGAATGTATTGTGGAATATAGGCCATTCTTCTCTTGGCACAGACAGAGATGAGTGTGATAAATGAACAGAAACAGATGGAATGGAGATTCTCATCCTTTTGTTCTCTGGAGAAGGAGGTCGGGGAAACATGGTGCAGGTGCACGATACAGGCTGTTGCAGCTATTTCTCTGTCAAAGTTCCCATCGTTTAACTGATGAAGGAGATGGTTGTTTTGTAGCATTTGATTTAGACATTTTACTGGGATTTTTTTGTTGTTGCAATTCATGCTTTATTTGATAGAGGAGAGATGGTGGGAAAGAGTTTTTGCTGAAATAGCAGTGGGACAGATTTGAACCCATGCTGCAGCGGTCCATGTGTTCCAGAGGCAGTGGTTTAGACTGTGAGACCACTGTAGGCCACAAGATTAGAAATGTTTTGGATGTTGGTGTTGTAATGTATGGCCTATATTTGCGATTAGTAAAGCTATGCATATTAACATGGCGGGATGTAAGAAGCAAAGGTAAATGTTTACACGTAGCCCCCTTTTCCCTCTCTCGCTTACCCTGTCTCTCCATCGCTTCTCTCTCTCTCTCCTCCATCCCCCAAATGTAATTTCTCCCCCTCTGTTGCTCTCTGCACTCACCGCCATTTGCTTTTGGAATCTGTTCCTCTCCTGTCAGCTTATGTCAAACTCTGTTGACTGTAAATCTCTGCCGCTCCTATCTCTGACACATCTCATCACCTGAATTATCTGTGTTTTCCCTCTCCTCTGTTTCTCTTCTCTGTTATTTCTCTCTCTCTCTCTGTTCATCCTGCAGCGATTCTTCTACCCACCTGGTATCTCTTCTCTCTCTTCAAGCTATCTCTGCTCTCCATCTCTCTCACCCCCACCCCTTCCGCCTTTCTCTCTCACTCATTCTCTCACTCCCACCACTTATCTTTTCCTCACCTTTACCCGCGGTCAGCATTTCCAGATCCCCCCCATTCCCCTATCTCGCTCTCTTTCTCACTATCTCTCTCCCTCTGTCCGCCGCTCCCTTGCGCTCCCTTGCACCACTTATCTACCTCTCCCTTCACCCTGTCTGTATCTCCGCCTCTTTCTTTCTTGCTCTGTTTCTCATTCTGTATGCATCCGTCTGTGTCGTTGGCATTTGTACAACTTTCTTTGTTCGTTTGCATTTCCAAACAGAAGTGTTTATACATATTGTATGTGTATATTATATGTGTAGCTATTTCACTACTAACACTAAACAAGCCTGAATTTCCCCACTGTTCTTGACATTATTATTATTATATTCAGAAAGCTAACTGCTATAATCAATGGGGCACAGAACACCTCCAATGTACAATATGATGAAATGCCCTGTAATTTGGGAGATCAGGTAAACTGTAGCCAGCATGTGTTAACCATATTTTTTGGGGGGTATAAGTTTATCAGAGATGAGCTTCACCAGAGATGATGCATTGGATGTTTCAAGTAATGAGGATGTGGCAACTGCATCAAAAATACATCTAGTCTGTGCGGCCGCTGAAGTTGTCATTTTTGGAGATCTGAAGTAGGGCTACATGAAAGTCATTTAGGCTGTCATTAATATTATAGTAGTAGTCCGTCAAATCAAAGTCATCAAAATGTGCAGGTTTTCACTCTCCGACCACAATGTGTTTGATGAACTGTTAGTGTGTGTGTGGAATTGACCAACCTCATAAGCACACACACACAAAGACCCACTTTTTTCATCTCTTGCTAGAGGAGGGCTCTGTCTTTGCTGTTTGCCAAGACCTCGAGAATTTCAAAGGCAACCACTGCTGGTCTGGTCTGGGCACTGGTCCGACAGTCCCCGCTCCCTCTCTTCCCCCTTAACCTCTATCAGTTTTTCTATTTCTCCATCCCTTTCATTTCTACCTTTCTCTCTCTCTCTCTCTCTCTCTCTCTCTCTCTCTCTCTCTCTCTGCTCTGTGTTAGATTGCTTGTGTGTGGTTGCTGAGAGCAGATACAGCCTGGCTCTTGGCTAAATTGAGAGCAGAATACCAATGTGATGCCACTGTGACTGCAGGAAACATTTGTCCTTTTGAAATAGAGTGAGGAAAAAGAGATGGGGTAGAGACGGAGATAGAGGAAGGGAGGGATAAATATGAGAGAGAGAGAGAGAGATTCATTGGGTCTGTGTTAATTTATTTCAGAGCTGTTCTTTGGTTTGAGCAATGTAAATTGGGTCATTACTCCTTAGCACCAGGGCAGTTGTGTATTTGTTCCTTTTATCTAACACGCTGGTGAAAATGTAAAGGTCTCTCTTTCCCTCATTTTAGTTGGTTTAAGACATGTAATGGCTTTCCTAACCAAGGCAATTTCTGGCTGTGTTAGCTCGGCTGTGAAAATAAGCCATGTCAATGAACTGCTTCCAGAGTTTGTTTTATTTTATTTTAAAAAATGTAACCTTTATTTACTATTGGGTACTGAAGGGAATTTAGCAGAAATACAGAAGGAAACGTGTCAACACACTTGTATCTTCCCAGAGGTTCATATGTTCACATTTCAACAGATGGAAAACGCAGTAAATAGGTTAACATTTCCTGAAGAGGAGATAACGTTGATTGATTTTGTGTTGTGCTATATTTTTCTCCAGTCAGCTAATGATCAAGAATATGTGTCGGGAATAGAAAAAAAGGAATCGACCTATAACAAAAGTTCACGTTTCAGAAAGTTTATTGAGCGGGAGAATGGAGAAAAGGGGGTGGTTGGCTCTGCTGCCATCATCAACAGTCCCATTGGTACCTTAGAACTGTGCTATTATTTCCCTCTTCCTTCCTGTCAGTGCATCTTACTTGAGCTCCAGGTCTGGAAGCCGCCGAGCTTTGATGTAGTTGTCAGAAGATACCAGAGAGAATGTGGGCTGACACAAAGAAATGTCTTTCAAGTCGGAGAGGAGGAATGGAACGAAGAAGGAAAAGCATTTTGATACTCATAAAACCATATAATACTCTTACATGTAATAAGTTCTGTTTCTAGCGCGCACGCACGTTCATTGGCCTTCCTGGTAACCAATGATTTTCCGGCGTTTCGAGCATCGGGGAGGTTCTAATTTAAAAGGGGCTGCGTGTCACCTGTACGGGCTGTTGTTTTTATAATTGATGATGACCCTGGCCTTTCTCCAGTATCGGCCCCATCGGCAGCGCCAGCTCTTTGGAGTCCTCACTCTCACTACGGTTATTAGAGGTTAAATGAGCTATGGCAAAATGGCCGCCCCGATATTAATACCTTCCCTCCATTTCCCATAACTGACCTAGAGAAAGAAAGAAGCGTCCTATGTATAGGCCCTTAGCTATTAGCTATAGTGGAGGGAGAGCCTGCTAGATATTGTAATACGTAAACTGACCCCCCCCCCCCCCCCCCCCCCCCCCCCCCGTATATTGACCCCCCCTCGCACCTATCAGAAGATGATCATCATTAAATCTGCCATTTGTTTCCTCAATCAATGATAATGTGTAATATAGTATCTGTTTAAGACGCAGGATCCATAGACGGTCAGGCCGGTTGTGTCACATTTCAAGGTTTGTTCGCTCGATAATCAAAGGGTGTTGCTGTAATTGCAAAATATGAAATCCTATTTGTTGTCTGCTGAAGTGAAACAGATTATGGCCTTGCATTAAGTGCCTGTGCGTTGTCAGAGTGGGGGAAAGGAAGTGTCTGGGGGATTATTGTGCAATTTCCATAGATGTCATTAGCATTATGTTTATAGATTCATGGTCAAATGCAAATTGGCAGGAGATGAGCTATATTTACCATTTCATTAGTCAAAAGGAAATACTCTATCTGAGTTGAGAAAAGTTTTTGTGAGAACAATATTGGAGGATATACAAAAATAGAATTCATCTAAACATAACAGTTTTTTGAAAACGTAGCTTGCCCAAAAGAATATGGGGTAAATTGAGATCAGGGATGGGGTAGAGTAAGAGTGGGTTGTGGTGTCCTGTGACCGTGGGCGAGGGTGCTGATAGGTCAAAGTTTCATTCATTGAATGGGGTCCGGTATATTGTATATCTTAAATGTATGCCTACATTCGGATCTACTCTAGATCGCTCTCTGTTCAGTAGCACTTCCGTTGCCTGGCGACTCAAACTGAATTATTCCGCTGCTCTATCATTTGCTACATACCTCAGTCTGAGACTGCCATCCTTCAAGTTATTTGTGGTGACTTCAAAATGAGGGGTGTTTGTACAAAGAAAAGTCAACAGCGATTGGATCATCTCTAACCAATCAGATTATCAGCCGGTGACACATTTTTTTTAAAAGAATTACGCTTTGGCCTAGCACATCAGTGTCTGGGCCCAATCAGAAGGTCTAGAATGATTTTCAATTCTAGAACTCATCGGGGAGGTGCTCAGGTTCAGACTCACTTCAGAGAAGAAACTAACGTCCATGGGCGTTGGCGTAGCGTTTGGCCGGAGCAAGAGTCTGAGTAACCAATCAATCAATCAATCAATCAAATTTATTTTATATAGCCCTTCGTACATCAGCTGATATCTCAAAGTGCTGTACAGAAACCCAGCCTAAAACCCCAAACAGCAAGCAATGCAGGTGAAGAAGCACGGTGGCTAGGAAAAACTCCCTAGAAAGGCCAAAACCTAGGAAGAAACCTAGAGAGGAACCAGGCTATGTGGGGTGGCCAGTCCTCTTCTGGCTGTGCCGGGTGGAGATTATAACAAAACATGGTCAAGATGTTCAAATGTTCATAAATGACCAGCATGGTCGAATAATAATAAGGCAGAATAGTTGAAACTGGAGCAGCAGCACAGTCAGGTGGACTGGGGACAGCAAGGAGTCATCATGTCAGGTATTCCTGGGGCATGGTCCTAGGGCTCAGGTCCTCCGAGAGAGAGAAAGAAAGAGAGAATTAGAGAGAGCATATGTGGGATGGCCAGTCCTCTTCTGGCTGTGCCGGGTGGAGATTATAACAGAACATGGCCAAGATGTTCAAATGTTCATAAATGATCAGCATGGTCGAATAATAATAAGGCAGAACAGTTGAAACTGGAGCAGCAGCACAGCCAGGTGGACTGGGGACAGCAAGGAGTCATCATGTCAGGTAGTCCTGGGGCATGGTCCTAGGGCTCAGGTCCTCCGAGAGAGAGAAAGAGAGAAGGAGAGAATTAGAGAACGCACACTTAGATTCGAATAGGACAGGAGAAGTACTCCAGATATAACAAACTGACCCTAGCCCCCCGACACATAAACTACTGCAGCATAAATACTGGAGGCTGAGACAGGAGGGGTCAGGAGACACTGTGGCCCACTCCGAGGACACCCCCGGACAGGGCCAAACAGGAAGGATATAACCCCACCCACTTTGCCAAAGCACAGCCCCCACACCACTAGAGGGATATCTTCAACCACCAACTTACCATCCTGAGACAAGGCTGAGTATAGCCCACAAAGACCTCTGCCACGGCACAACCCAAGGGGGGGGGGGGGGGGCGCCAACCCAGACAGGATGACCACATCAGTGACTCAACCCACTCAGGTGACGCACCTCCTCCAGGGACGGCATGAGAGAGCCCCAGTAAAGCCAGTGACTCAGCCCCTGTAATAGGGTTAGAGGCAGAGAATCCCAGTGGAAAGAGGGGAACCGGCCAGGCAGAGACAGCAAGGGTGGTTCGTTGCTCCAGAGCCTTTCCGTTCACCCTCCCACTCCTGGGCCAGACTACACTCAATCATATGACCCACTGAAGAGATGAGTCTTCAGTAGGGACTTAAAGGTTGAGACCGAGTTTGCGTCTCTGACATGGGTAGGCAGACCGTTCCATAAAAATGGAGCTCTATAGGAGAAAGCCCTGCCTCCAGCTGTTTGCTTAAAAATTCTAGGGACAATTAGGAGGCCTGCGTCTTGTGACCGTAGCGTACGTGTAGGTATGTACGGCAGGACCAAATCAGAGAGATAGATAGGAGCAAGCCCATGTAATGCTTTGTAGGTTAGCAGTAAAACCTTGAAATCAGCCCTTGCTTTGACAGGAAGCCAGTGTAGAGAGGCTAGCACTGGAGTAATATGATCAAATTTTTTGGTTCTAGTCAGGATTCTAGCAGCCGTATTTAGCACTAACTGAAGTTTATTTAGTGCTTTATCCGGGTAGCCGGAAAGTAGAGCATTGCAGTAGTCTAACCTGGAAGTGACAAAAGCATGGATTAATTTTTCTGCATCATTTTTGGACAGAAAGTTCCTGATTTTTGCAATGTTACGTAGATGGAAAAAAGCTGTCCTTGAAATGGTCTTGATATGTTCTTCAAAAGAGAGATCAGGGTCCAGAGTAACGCCGAGGTCCTTCACAGTTTTATTTGAGACGACTGTACAACCATTAAGATTAATTGTCAGATTCAACAGAAGATCTCTTTGTTTCTTGGGACCTAGAACAAGCATCTCTGTTTTGTCCGAGTTTAAAAGTAGAAAGTTTGCAGCCATCCACTTCCTTATGTCTGAAACACATTCTTCTAGCAAGGGCAATTTTGGGGCTTCACCATGTTTAATTGAAATGTACAGCTGTGTGTCATCCGCATAGCAGTGAAAGTTAACATTATGTTTTCGAATAACATCCCCAAGAGGTAAAATATATAGTGAAAACAATAGTGGTCCTAAAACGGAACCTTGAGGAACACCGAAATTTACAGTTGATTTGTCAGAGGACAGACCATTCACAGAGACAAACTGATATCTTTCCGACAGATAAGATCTAAACCAGGCCAGAACTTGTCCGTGTAGACCAATTTGGGTTTCCAATCTCTCCAAAAGAATGTGGTGATCGATGGTATCAAAAGCAGCACTAAGGTCTAGGAGCACGAGGACAGATGCAGAGCCTCGGTCCGATGCCATTAAAATGTCATTTACCACCTTCACAAGTGCCGTCTCAGTGCTATGATGGGGTCTAAAACCAGACTGAAGCATTTCGTATACATTGTTTGTCTTCAGGAAGGCAGTGAGTTGTTGCGCAACAGCCTTTTCTAAAATTTTTGAGAGGAATGGAAGATTCGATATAGGCCGATAGTTTTTTATATTTTCTGGGTCAAGGTTTGGCTTTTTCAAGAGAGGCTTTATTACTGCCACTTTTAGTGAGTTTGGTACACATCCGGTGGATAGAGAGCCGTTTATTATGTTCAACATAGGAGGGCCAAGCACAGGAAGCAGCTCTTTCAGTAGTTTAGTTGGAATAGGGTCCAGTATGCAGCTTGAAGGTTTAGAGGCCATGATTATTTTCATCATTGTGTCAAGAGATATAGTACTAAAACACTTGAGTGTCTCTCTTGATCCTAGGTCCTGGCAGAGTTGTGCAGACTCAGGACAACTGAGCTTTGAAGGAATACGCAGATTTAAGGAAGAGTCCGTAATTTGCTTTCTAATAATCATAATCTTTTCCTCAAAGAAGTTCATGAATTTATCACTGCTAAAGTGAAAGTCATCCTCTCTTGGGGAATGCTGCTTTTTAGTTAGCTTTGCGACAGTATCAAAAAGGAATTTCGGATTGTTCTTATTTTCCTCAATTAAGTTAGAAAAATAGGATGATCGAGCAGCAGTAAGGGCTCTTCGGTACTGCACAGTACTGTCTTTCCAAGCTAGTCGGAAGACTTCCAGTTTGGTGTGGCGCCATTTCCGTTCCAATTTTCTGGAAGCTTGCTTCAGAGCTCGGGTATTTTCTGTGTACCAGGGAGCTAGTTTCTTATGAGAAATGTTTTTAGTTTTTAGGGGTGCAACTGCATCTAGGGTATTGCGCAAGGTTAAGTTGAGTTCCTCAGTTAGGTGGTTAACTGATTTTTGTCCTCTGGCGTCCTTGGGTAGGCAGAAGGAGTCTGGAAGGACATCAAGGAATCTTTGTGTTGTCTGTGAATTTATAGCACGACTTTTGATGATCCTTGGTTGGGGTCTGAGCAGATTATTTGTTGCAATTGCAAACGTAATAAAATGGTGGTCCGATAGTCCAGGATTATGAGGAAAAACATTAAGATCCACAACATTTATTCCATGGGACAAAACTAGGTCCAGCGTATGACTGTGACAGTGAGTGGGTCCAGAGACATGTTGGACAAAACCCACTGAGTCGATGATGGCTCCGAAAGCCTTTTGGAGTGGGTCTGTGGACTTTTCCATGTGAATATTAAAGTCACCAAAGATTAGAATATTATCCGCTATGACTACAAGGTCCGATAGGAATTCAGGGAACTCAGTGAGGAACGCTGTATATGGCCCAGGAGGCCTGTAAACAGTAGCTATAAAAAGTGATTGAGTAGGCTGCATAGATTTCATGACTAGAAGCTCAAAAGACGAAAACGTCATTTTTTTTTTTGTAAATTGAAATTTGCTATCGTAAATGTTAGCAACACCTCCGCCTTTGCGGGATGCACGGGGGATATGGTCACTAGTGTAGCCAGGAGGTGAGGCCTCATTTAACACAGTAAATTCATCAGGCTTAAGCCATGTTTCAGTCAGGCCAATCACATCAAGATTATGATCAGTGATTAGTTCATTGACTATAATTGCCTTTGAAGTAAGGGATCTAACATTAAGTAGCCCTATTTTGAGATGTGAGGTATCATGATCTCTTTCAATAATGACAGGAATGGAGGTGGTCTTTATCCTAGTGAGATTGCTAAGGCGAACACCGCCATGTTTAGTTTTGCCCAACCTAGGTCGAGGCACAGACACGGTCTCAATGGTGATAGCTGAGCTGACTACACTGACTGTGCTAGTGGCAGACTCCACTATGCTGGCAGGCTGGCTAACAGCCTGCTGCCTGGCCTGCACCCTATTTCATTGTGGAGCTAGAGGAGTTAGAGCCCTGTCTATGTTGGTAGATAAAATGAGAGCACCCCTCCAGCTAGGATGGAGTCCGTCACTCCTCAGCAGGTCAGGCTTGGTCCTGTTTGTGGGTGAGTCCCAGAAAGAGGGCCAATTATCTACAAATTCTATCTTTTGGGAGGGGCAGAAAACAGTTTTCAACCAGCGATTGAGTTGTGAGACTCTGCTGTAGAGCTCATCACTCCCCCTAACTGGGAGGGGGCCAGAGACAATTACTCGATGCCGACACATCTTTCTAGCTGATTTACACGCAGAAGCTATGTTGCGCTTGGTGATCTCTGACTGTTTCATCCTAACATCGTTGGTGCCAACGTGGATAACAATATCTCTATACTCTCTACACTCGCCAGTTTTAGCTTTAGCCAGCACCATCTTCAGATTAGCCTTAACGTCGGTAGCCCTGCCCCCCGGTAAACAGTGTATGATCGCTGGATGATTCTCAAGTCTAATACTGCGGGTAATGGAGTCGCCAATGACTAGAGTTTTCAATTTGTCAGAGCTAATGGTGGGAAGCTTCGGCGTCTCAGACCCCGTAACGGGAGGAGTAGAGACCAGAGAAGACTCGGCCTCTGACTCCGACCCGCTGCTTAATGGGGAAAACCGGTTGAAAGTTTCTGTCGGCTGAATGAGCGACACCGGTTGAGCGTTCCTACAGCATTTCCTTCCAGAAACCGTGAGAAAGTTGTCCGGCTGCGGGGACTGTGCCAGGGGATTTATACTACTATCTGTACTTACTGGTGGCACAGACGCTGTTTCATCCTTTCCTACACTGAAATTACCCTTGCCTAGCGATTGCGTCTGAAGCTGGGCTTGTAGCACAGCTATCCTCGCCGTAAGGCGAGTACAGCGACTGCAATTAGAAGGCATCATGTTAATGTTACTACTTAGCTTCGGCTGTTGGAGGTCCTGACGAATCGTGTCCAGATAAAGCGTCCGGAGTGAAAAAGTTGAGTAGGAAAAAACAAAAATATAAACGGTAATTAAAAAGTAAAAACCGTAAATTTGTCAGGTAGCAAAACAGGTTGGCAACAAAACGCACAGCAACTCAAAAACAAGTCTGCAAGTCGTGACCGGAAAACCAATCAACCTCGTCAAGTGTCATTCAGTAAAAAAAAAAATGTCATCCCTTGCTGCTGCATCGAATGGACTTCTTCTCTTCTCTCCAGAACCTCAAGGGGGGCTTTAGATCACTGCTTGTTTTTTCGTCTGTACACACAGGGTTTGATGATGTCTGCTCAGTGCATTTAAATTGTTACAATCTTGAGTTCATATATGCATGGAACATTGTACAAATACTATGCATATTATGCGTAACACTGACTAAATGTAATCATCGTTTGTATGGGGTATGGTGGCCATAGGCTCAACATACCCCAAGGCAAACATTTAGGTATAGGACCTGATATTGTAGCTTATGGAGACCCCTACTGATGTAAAAAGTAATAAAACATAAAAATGAAATGATCTACTTTGGTTTAGATCCAAGCATCACGGAACTTATACCACCATAAATTAATTTGATTTTGTGAAAAATTGCTTTTTGGACCTATCTTGCTTATCACTTTTCCCATGTAGTTTCTTCCTCCACAGACTCCATTAAATGATATCCTCTTCCTAAGTATTTGGACACACAATTCATTGTGTCTATGGTTTCCTAGAAACAAGGGTTGGCTTCACTCTTTCAACTTACCACACTCATCCCTAGACTAGAGCAATGTGTAGTTTCTAACTATAGTCCAAATTGCCCCATATCTTCAAAGAAAACATCAATGACATCTTAAACAACAGGAGGACAATTCAATTTCCACTTGACTAAAACATCCTCACAGTAAATGACACACCAAGCCAAAAAATGTAGTCCAAATCGCAGTAAATTCCAATATCCAGCCCATTCTCCAGCTGTATAGCTCTAACACAATCCAGAGGAGGCAGGTTGAGACAGCAGGCGGGAGGCCCTACTCCAGTTGGCAAGCTTTGTAGTAGGGAATCAAAAACAGCATCTTCGCTTGTTAACACTCAATTCGGTCTCATCACTTTCAACAATACGGCAGGACTTGGGTCCCTGAGGAGCCCTGGAGGTAACAGCCACGGCCCATGCGCATCGGGGAGGCAAACCCCTTTTACCATGCTGCCACAACCTGGAGGTAGCAGTATAGCAGCTACGCAGCATGCAGGCAGAAGAAACCGTTCATGCTTGTTACAATAAAACACTGCTTCTGTTAGCCTTCGGGAATCTGTTTTTGAAGTGATTTTGAAGAGATACTGATTTATTTGAATGGCTAGTTGTACACATATTGATGCACAGTATATTAAGCTGCATTTTAGGAGTGCAAAGGGCACACTAACCCTACAGCAGCTGTGACCACCCACAACTTTCAACTACTTATGAAAATGGGCCTGTACTCATATTTACCCTCTACTGTACTTGAAACGCAGCACAAAAAGTGGAAAATAGCGCCTAATAATCCAGAATTCAAACGAAAATCTCTGCTGTTGTTCCAAATTTGGCCCAGGTGGTGAGGGGATCGGAGGCGAGGGGGTCTCCATGGAAACATGGCGAGGGACAGAGGTAAAAAAAAAAGAGGACGTTGAGACTCATACATCACTGTAATAATTGCGCTGTACCCCCACCAGCAACGGCAGGAAGCCCTCGTCGAATGATTGATGAACTCCCAATTAACTTGTCCTGTATACATAAATAAATGTGTCGCTAATGAGCAGGGATTCAGACCTCTATCCTGCATAGCAGCCAGACAGGAGCTAGATGCTCCCTAATAACCTTATCACCGTTGTCAGCCATCTCCTTCCTTGTCTTTTGTCTCTGACGGGAACGAGGCTCTGGCTAAAATGAGAATCCCACTGTCCGATTTCCCCAGAGCCAGTTAGATAATGTCTAATGAAGTCCTATATCTGACCTTCCATTCCGCCCACTCTCAGATGGTGAAGTCTCTTTTGGCTCTGTCTGGTTGCTGGGATCTGGGATGCGTTACATAACGGTGTATTTCACTACAGTAGGAATAGGACGTTGGTTGGGCGGGTGCAGTTGTGTTGACTGCTTGGAGCTCTGGGCTCTGTTTTGTAAATGAGCATGCAGCGGTGGCGGTTATCTCTTAGCGTCGTCATCGTCTCATAGACTTCAGGGGGATTATCCTCCCCCCGTTCTCCTCTACAATCCCACAATCCCCAGATCTCTGTTCATGTGTGGTTATAGCCAGGGGAGCCCCGCCACGACAAGAGCCCACACCGAAAGGTGCCGCTTGTGACCCGCTGTTTAATTAAAAGGATGAGCGATGCTCCTCTGCCACCCGCGACCTTCTTCCCCACAGAGGGGTGCCGCTGAGCTGGCTTTGCCCTGCCGAAGCTCACCCTTGGGCAGGAAAGAAATCGCACACATCCAGGGAGTCTGTGGGGAGAGTGGAGCGGATCAGGCCGGATATCCTGCTCATTCCAGAGGAAAGGAGTATGCGACTAGATGGAGAGGATGAACAACCCTGCAATGCTGTTCTCTGCACCTTTTTTTCCCCCTCTCCGTATCTATATTTCTTTCCTTTCTCTCTCTCCATCTTCATCTCCTCCTCTCTCCCTCCACAGCTCATGCATTTTTCCTCTCCCCTGGACAGAGAGATGGAGACCGACTCCTCTCCTGCTTGGCCTCCTGATAGATTCCCAGCGTCCTCAAACAGACGGGAATGTGAAAGCCCTGTTCTGTGGAGGTGCAATGCTTTGATCAAGGCCTGCGCGGTTGATTCTCTATACGCTTTATCTCTTTTTCTGTAGCCTCTTGTTCTTCACTCTGTGTGATTTCTGTCTCTGCTGATTCTCTCTCTCTCTCCGCCAATCCCAGCCTCGTAACATTCCCAAAGCGTATCCCGTGAAAACGTCTCCAGATGAGAGACTGGCTTAATTCTCCTAATCCCCTAATTCCCCTCCTCTTATTCGCACCGTCTGAATACATTTATGCAGGTATCTTCTCCCTTTTTTTCCCGACACACAAAGCATTAATAGATTAAAACGCAAGGTTAAGTTGCCCGACTCGAAAGCGGCATCTTCATGCGCACTTAGGTGTATGTTTTTGACTCGTAAGTCTTTCCCGCGCTTGTCTGACAAAGGCAGCGTTCAGGCAACCGAAGCGCAAGTGTTGATGTAATGTTTCCAACCAGCTGCCGTGCTCCTCTCCCAGATGAGCTGTTACCTCCTTTTTTTTATGCCCAGAGCCAGAATGGCTGTGCACAAGCAATTAAAGCAGCCCTCTTTCCCCACTGTCAGTCTGCGACTGGGTGGGGCGGGGGGGGGAATGAGGCGCTGCAATAAGTCCGCCTCGCACGTCCCCGTCACACGTGTCACTTCCCATTCATCCCCATTATGGGTCAGGACGTGACAAGACACAAAATGGAGTCTTTCAAGTAAGCCTTTTTTTTTTCTTCCAAAGACTGAGTTGGGTTAGTTTCATGTCTCATCATGTCAGTACTGATTTATAATGATCTGCTGCGAGAGACATTATTTCTTCACCTATTCATAGGGGAATTTGTACATTCTCACTAAGATGTGATCTAAAGCTTAAAATGGAGTAGAACTGTCGAAACAATATTACTCAAGTGTATACTGTACTTATCGATCTTAAACCTCAGCTTTAAACTTAAACCTTTAAACTTAAACCTCGGCTTATGCATAATAGATATGGGGGATTTTACAACCACTTCACGGAGTGACCTGCATTTTAACATACTCTTAGCGATGTTATAAAATATATATTTTTTGATGGAGACGGCAAATATCGATCTGTGTTCTTCAATGGCTCGTTCAAACGACACCTCAACATAGTCTCTCAGTACCGAACGGCAGTTGTGTTCAGTGGCGGGTGATTTTATATCCATGGATTTCTGTGCTTCCACTGAAAGCACTAACTTAATTAGTCTTGATTTTTTACAGTGACAGTCTCCCAACTCTTTGTGAGGACTGTTAATTAACTGACTCAAAGCCCCTCCCTAAGGACGGAGGCCTGGAGAATAGCTGGATGATATTATCAGAGACAGAGGGCAATTCCATGATAACGGAATTGAGCTGAGACTCCGATTTTTCACATAAAAATGTATGCCAAGCAAAAACCATTGATTTCAAAGTTGAACCATGCACAATGACTACTTTTAGCAATTTACACAGAACATTTTACAAAAACACATTTAGTGGAATAACTGTGCAGAATTTGGTAACAGAATTTCAAAAAAATCTCCCTCAGATTATGTGACCGCATTTTCCAAAACTCTGTTAAATATCTGCACTGAATTAAGATTAAAAGATGGCTGCAGAAAAAATGGGGTGTCAGCTATGACATGACCCCTTGATTTAGAAACATATTTTTGAGTTATGGAACTACATCGAGTGAAGTGGATTTACACTCTAACAGAATTGCGGTAAAAATGGGTCCATTCTCTTCATGGTGATGTATCCTAAATATGTATACAAAGGTAGAAATATGCTAAATTAGCTTATTAGGAGTATTATTATACTACAGTACAAAACTCAGCAAAAAAAGAAGCGTCCTCTCACTGTCAACTGCAAACTTAACATGTGTACATATTTGTATGAACATAACAAGATTCATAAACTGAACAAGTTACACAGACATGTGACTAACAGAAATGGAATAATGTGTCCCTGAACAAAGGGGGGGGTCAAAAATAAAAGTAACAGTCAGTATCTGGTGTGGCCACCAGCTGCATTAAGTACTGCAGTGCATCTCCTCCTCATGGACTGTTTTCACACTCGCTTTGACCACCAGATGACAGAAAGAGAAAGAAAACAGTTATGAGCTGAACGTAACCGTATACCAGTGGAAGGGAGAACTTTAGCAGGTGACCCAACGGTAGTTTGTGACTACTATAATCTCCCATAGGAGCCAATTCAATTTCAGTAATGGGGTTACTGATTGTTCAGAAGTTCTGTCATCAATTTGATAACAGAATTTTGAGTTTTAATCACTTAACAATTCATAAACCAAATTGATATAAGTCAAAACTCTATTGTACTTGTTACTATTGTGAACTTTTATGAGGGAGAGAAATATCTTAAAGATACTGTTTTGTGGGTTTTTGGTAAGTCACAGAGCAATGTTTCTTAAACTTACACAAAGCAAATTATTCATGCAAAACTAAATATATGTTGATATTAGCTTGTAGTGGTCTTCAACATGATTGTGTTTTGATGAATTTCCAATAACTTTCATGACCTTTTCTAGTAGATGCTTTTCTAAGATCCATGTTCCATCTGTTTGGCCAGATATCAAATCCTTTGCTAATTACTAATATTTAAGATATAAAATGGGTGAAGCGTGTATTTAAAAAAAAAAAAATAGTTTCTTAGCTTTCATTTGACACTCAATTTGATGTGTTCCTATGAACGTCACATGTTGGTGTTTTTATAGGTCCTTTTACATGGAAATGCCCAGGAGTGAAACGTGTTCACTACTTCTATATTGGGCCCAGCTCAGACTTGTTAGATTGTTATTGCCTTGGTGGGAAAGTCACCGTGGAGAGAACTTCCCACTCGTCGTCCTCCGGGAAAATATAATAACACTGATAGAAACAGGTGCTGCTTGAATTTCTCAGATTGAAATGTAATTTCAATAAATAGATATTCTAGTTCTTTATTGTACAACATTTCATTTGTATCATGTTAATCATATAGTCTGTGTACTATGTAGGGTCAGTATAGGCCTACCACTGTCTGTCTCTGTAGTACACTGTATTTCAATTGTGGAAGAGACACTGCCTTACACTCCCTCATGTTAACAGCAACATGTTATTTCACTTGAGCAACTTCAGTCTCAATCACACTGAGTTTATCGAGTCCCCGCACCGTACTCTTTGGGGAGTCAACTTTAGCTTTGCTTTTTGCTCCGTTTGTTTCCTTGACTCCGGGGGTGTTAGTCTCTCTCTATTTGACGCTGCTCCTGGAGAGGGAGACTCTTATAAGAGATGTTGGGGAGCCATCCTGTACTGTTAGTCTCTGTCCACCAGACGCCAATGTCTCACCTCAGGGGCCTCGCTAGGCCCTGTTGCGGCATGCCATTTGTTTGACTGATAACGCATCGGTGACCCCCGCGGCCTCTCTCCCGGAAACAACATCTTTGTGCAGAAAGAGACCTGTTCAGAAGAGGAGGATGGAGAGGGAGTGGGGACAGGAAACGGTGGATGAGAGGGAGGGTGGAGGCATCGGAGCGTGGGAGAGTGATGGTGATACTTCCTCACCGAGGAGCTTAAAGACAGTGTCTCGACATCCCTCCCTCCCTTCATCCCTCCCGCCGTCCTTCAAACACCTGTGGGCTGTGCTTCAAAAAAGCATTGTAATCTTCTCTTCCCATCCTACCACCCCAGGGCCAAACTCTCTAACGCCTCTGGTACAATATCGATGTATGTCGAGGAAGTTTGCGAGACTCCCCATGGTGTTCCATAACCCCCTGCTGATAGCACAGTGTGTAACAGAGAAGCCAATATCTGTATGTACAGGTGCTAGCCCATGATTATAATCAGCCATTTA
Organism: Oncorhynchus mykiss; assembly: GCF_013265735.2. Taxonomy (NCBI): domain Eukaryota; kingdom Metazoa; phylum Chordata; class Actinopteri; order Salmoniformes; family Salmonidae; genus Oncorhynchus; species Oncorhynchus mykiss. The sequence goes on along the minus strand of NC_048573.1, from coordinate 26,782,784 downwards.
TACAGGGACGCCTTAACTCTCGACTTGGGTCCTTTTTAAAAAAAACGAGCCCTCTGAGTCCACCTGAAGGAAACAGTAGGGCCTTTTAAAAAAAAAAAACATCTGAGGGCAGAGGAGGCATTATTTAACGATCTCCGGGGGATTTAACCAGTGTTCTGTTAGTTCCGTTTTTGTCATTTAACATATGCTCTTATCCAGAGCAATTAGGGTTAAGTGCCTTGCTTAAGGGCACATCAACAGTTCCCCCCCCCCCACCTAATCGGCTCGGGGATTCAAACCAGTAACCTTTCAGTTACTGGCCCAACGTTCTTAACCGCTAGGATACCTGCCACCGTGTTCTTTATTATAGTTATTTATTTATTTACGAAACAGACGGGACCACCCATGGTGTTTAATATAGCAGGCTGTGACACCCAATTACATGGAAATTAGGCTTGATTTCTGATGTATCTGCTGTTCTGGTGTCCCCTACGTTACTCGCTCTTTCCGCCAGCGGCTCATCAGAACTCCTCACCATGGTGCTGGAGACAGACAGACTTGAAATATTTGATGACGTAAGGAATACGAGCGTCATCTTATTTTCCACCATCGGAAATTTGACTCAGGCAAGAACGAGGCTTATCGCACACCCGCGGTAGCCTACTCTGACATGGTCCGCTCTATATTTTTTCCTGAAGGCTTCCAATTTGCGGGGGAAGTAAAAGAGGGGATTTCACAAAAATGTAGTCTTGATTCCTTCCTCTCGTCGGTGGCTAAGCTGAGATTGAACTCTTCGTGTTCTCTGCATGTGAGAAACCAGCCTATTAGCTTTGTAGACCGCCCACACCGGCTTCCATGTTAAAACACACATTCCCTTAGTAAGACATGCCACTGTGTACACACAAACAAGATGGCTGCCTTGATTGAGCCAGTGGGTCTGATAAGGAGAGTGAAGGAGTCAGTCAAGATTCTTCATTGGAGCTGATGCTGTCACAGGGAGAGGCACATCGATCTTTGCGTCCACAGTCTTCGAGGGAGAAGTGACTAGAGGGAGAGCCAGGGAAGGGCTGATGGAGTCTGGAGGAGAGAGAGAGCGAGGGCGAGAGAGAGAGGGATGGCATTGGAAAGAGAGGGGTAGAGGGAGGTAGACTACTGACAAAGAAGACTAATTTAGGTTGATTGGGCGGTCAGTCGCTGCGCACCATAATCACCTCTTGGGGGGGCGGCAGGATCTCTGAATACCTCGACAATAGGCCTCGTCTTCTGATGAATTGCCCAGGCGATATTTGTCAGGAAAAATGAAACAGCTTGAGGGAGCATGCTGGGAATGCAGAGGGGCAGCGCATATCGTCAATCAGAACACACATGTAGGAGGAAGTGCCAAACCGGTCTCCTTTGTAGCGAGTCCTTAACCGAGAGGGGAGGGGTGGAGGGATTTCCACTGGCCCTCCCCATGCATCAGTTTAGCGACAGATGGAGGGGATTATTTAGAAGGAGAGAACAAGGAATAGGTGAGAGGAGAGGATTCTCTCCGATGTGACTGGCTCCCTTCCTCCTCTCCCTCTATCTCTTTCCCTTCGACAGCCTTCATTGATGTTGTAGAGCACAAGCTGTGGCCTTCACAAAGATGATTCCAGCAGCGCCGTAAATACCAGGATAAACAATAGCTTTGTACCATCCGTGATGCATAAACAATACCCAGATTATACCAAATGAAGGAATAATTATGCCTCTCTTGATATCCCGTCTCTCCATTTTTGAGTAGTCATCAAAATACATACACCCCCTTCATTATCCTCGCCATCTTTCTGGGCGAAACGCCTTTATCGCTGAATTTCCATAATCACACAAACAGTTGACTCACATCCTTCAATGTTGCACGCTGCAGATTGAGAGGTAAATATTTATTCAACATCTTCTCATTATAGGGCCTCTGTGTCTATCAGTAAGCTAAGGCAGGACAGGCAGTAATTACAAATGTGATTGGGAGTGGGACAGGATGGGATGATACTAATGATGGCAGAGGCTCTACCTTCCCACATGATAAAATACTATAGTGTACTATGGTTAAATACTATAGTATTCATTGTAGCGTTTTCAAAACATTACGGTAGTATTTACTGTAGTGTTGCAGACATGAAGATATGTAGATATGCATATTCTTGGTACCATTTGAAAGGAAACACTTTGAAGTTTATGGAAATGTGAAAGGAATGTAGTAGAATATAACACAATAGATCTGGTAAAAGATAATACAAAGAAAAAACTACCGTTCTTTTGTATTTTTTCTGCACCATCTTTTAAATGCAAGAGAGGCCATAATGTATTATTCCAGCCTAGGTACGATTTAGATTTTGGCCACTAGATGGCAGCAGTGTATGTGCAAAGTTTTAGACTGATCCAATGAACCATTGTATTTCTTTCAACATTTTGTGTCAAGACTGCCCAAATGTGCCTAATTTGTTAATTAATAAATATTCATGTTCAAAGTTGTGCACTCTCCTCAAACAATATAATTGTATTATTTCACTGTAGTAGCTGCTGTAAATTGGACAGTGCAGTTAGATTAACAAGAATTTAAGCTTTCTGCCAAAATCAGATATGTCTATGTCCTGGGAAATGTTCTTGTCACTTACAACCTCATGCTAATCGCATTAGCCTACGTTAGCTCAACTGTCCCGTGAACTTACAACATCCAATTTGGTAGGCGATTTTCATTTTGAGAGTCAAAACCTGTGAAAAATGGTAAAAGGAAAATAATTGAAATCAGACAAAAATAATTATAGTTTATAATTCCCTACACATGTGCTAGCGCACAAACACGTTTACACCCACCGGTGCTCAGCCGGTAGTTAACATACTTCTTTCTCACCATCGCTCAGAGGATACAGGTGTGATCACTAAGGGCAATTTGCTCGACTGCGCCCCTTTTCAAGTTGCATAACCGTCTGTGACCAAATGACTGTGTGGGGACCTCCTAGCAAAAAAATATATTAAAAAAAAAAACGAGAGCAGAGAAAAAGAGAGAGATAGGGTGGCAACAATCAAACTTTGCCCCCAGCGCTTGAAGGAGCTTCCCTACATATAGAGAGAGTTTAGATTGACCTCCATCTGACCTGCATACATGAGTGATCAAAGTATAAATTCAGTAGTAAAAAATCTGTAGTATATACTATAGTGATTACTGTAGTGTTTTTGCAGACTGTAGTATTTACTGTGGTATTTACTGTAGTGTTTTTGCAGACTGTAGTATTTACTGTGGTATTTACTGTAGTGTTTTTGCAGACTGTAGTATTTTTTTTGTTTTGTTATCTTTGACGTCGCAGTGGGGGCTTTGTCCTTGAGGAAAACGACTGGACAAAATACTAAAAGAGCACATTTTCCATAACCGGTAAGTAGGACTGAGGGCTGAATGGATAGTTCAGCGCTTCTGCTCTTGTCTATAACTATGGTTTCTCACTAATGGGTGGCACAAATTGGGATATGGGAGGAGGGGAATGGGCAGGTTATACAGTATATACTTTAGTAACTACTGTAGTGTTTTTACGGACATTGATGTAGTATTTACTGTTTGGTTTTTGAGGACTTTATTGTAGTGTTTTGCAGTCTGTAGTATTTACTATAAAGTATTATAGTACTACACATGATCGCGGTATACTACAGTGTGTACTATAGTATACTACAGTTTACCACTGTATTCTATAGTATGTGCTGTAGTATTCTATAGTAAACTGTAGTGATCTTTTAATGTGGGTTATCTCTGTCCAACGTCCTGCTGAGACTGAGGCTGTCCTAATATGGACACCCGTGGATTGGTTTCACATGGACAGGGATTTGGGGCCCATGAATTTAAGTACACATGTTTACTGTACCGACATGGGAGCAGTCGTTCATGAGATGACGTGGTTCATCTCATTATGTGTGAGGGCTTGCCAAGTTTTACTGTGGACATATGGCTTCCTACTGTATGTGATTTGGTTGCCAGATGTTATGTCCTTCGTCACTGTATTGGGCCTTATAGTTTTTATTGTATGATTTATCGTAAATACAAAGTTATGACAATGAACATAAACCCTGTTCCACACCATTGGCTCTTGGTTTAGGTTCTTAGTGCTTTGTTATTTTTGCTACATTTTTATATTTCTTTTCTTTTGTCCAGTGTTTAATGCCTTGGAATTAATTTCAAGTCTAACCAAAATAGCACACAGGTCACGCAACAATACGAGTCGTCGTTTTAGTGGGTAAAATGGGACTATGAATGACGATGAGTTCGTTCAAGGGAAACAGAGGGAAGAGCGAAAAAGAGGGGAAGGAAGGAAAACAGCCCCGGGGAATTGTTTCACTCAGCACTTGGTCTGATCAGCCTTACAGGGACTATTACTGGGGTTTCACCAGTGGACTTATCCCTGGTTTAATTTAGGAACAATGTATTGACCTTTTCCAACACTTCTCTCATCAGCACTGCCAGTTAAGCAAAGCATTCACCATCTTGTTTTTTTCTCTCTCAAGAGGATAAAACCAGCTACACTTTATTGTTGATGAAAAGGCGCTGGCTTTCATTTTTCCCCTTCAGTGTTCACCATGTTTTTAGACAGAACACTGGCAGTCTCCTTCCCTGTAAGCAATTTCGGTAAACTGCTGTTGGTTCAGCATGTGATTGAATAGCAATAACTCTGACCCTCTTCATTTCCACCTCCAACAAAATGGAGGGAGGAAGCAAGACTCTGATGGAATAGTAAGTGAATCAATCTTCCTGCACTGAGTAGCCATCTTGCAAGCCTAAATAATTTGTTTTGGGTGATGCTAAAACTTCAGACAAGTAAAATCTTGGCATTTTCTGATGATTTCTGATCTTTGTGAGAATCAATCCCAAGTCATATTGCAAATAAATCAAATGTCTGCTAAGTATTAGCATTCACCAAAACTACACTAGGACGCCTATTGACGAGTTCAGCAATTACTGCTTTGTTTGACCTTTCAAGAAATAGTCCCGTCTCAAAATAGAATGCAAAGACCTACGTCAGAGTTATCGTGAGCAGACAAACAATAAATACTCAACTTGTTTTATTTTTTGCTAAGAGAGCGAGATTTAGAGAGATCAATTCAGTCTCACCATTATGTGTATTTAATATGGTATCTAAACATTTCCCCTGGTACTCTCCCTTTTGTCTTCATTTCGCAGCCAGCCAGTGCCAGGGCAGAGGGGGGGGGGGGTCAGAGCACAGGAGACATGCTGTATTTAAACTGCCTTTGAACCCCGGCTACGTCTGACGTTTTTGTGTTTTTATATTGATATTGATATTTTCCCCTCATATTCAAAGTGTTGGCCCTGCCATGCAGACACAACAGCCCAGCAACTCAGACACGGCACAGACACCATCTGTGTCATACACTTTCATCCTGACAGAGGACGAGAGAAGAGAACTTAACAGAACGGCTTTGAGGCGAACGTGACGAAGGAGCGGTGGGAAGGTTTAATTACGTTGTAATTGTCTCGCTTGACGATTAAGAGGCTGATTACCGCTCTGAGAGCACAGGGCTTTCTGAAGAGAGGAAAAACCGGGCAAAGCTCTAAGACCCTAATCTAATGGATCTCCAAGTAGCTTCACAGACGCGCGCACACACACACACACACACACATACACACACACACACACACACACACACACACACACACCGATTACATGGGTGTGGATAAACCCAGGCATATGATCGAGTGTTATTTTTGCTCTTCTTGTGTCATGGCTGCATGGTGTTAGCGAACATGTCATGGCACAGGATTGCCTTGACATGTTTTGATGTAAACAATTGCCTCCTGGTGTAACAGAAACACATTCTAATACCGTACGCAATCATGCACACGCGCGCACAAACGCACACCTCAGAGAGCGGATGCATGACATGTTTGTTCACCTTCCTTTTTGCTCTCTACAAGGGTTGTTACTGTGATATGGCCTGGTTTCGGTGCCTGTGAGCCGGTGCCATACAGGTGGCAGTGAGCAAGCAGGCAGGCAGGGACACAAAGCCAGTTAACCGGTACAGTGCCACTGAGGTGTAAATAACAGTCTGTGCTGTAGTCTGATCTCACACAGGTCTGAGTGGCCCCAGGAAGCACCCTGGCATTAAATGCCACAGGTGACTTCTGCGACGCGAATCCCTCTGCGGATGAGGGGAATGCTGGGCTGACAGGGGTATATACAATTACAGTATGCACTGAGTGTACCAATCATTAGGAACAGTTGCCCTCAGAACAGCCTCAATTCGTGGGGACATGTCAAAAGCGTTCCACAGGGATGCTGGCCCATGTTGACTCCTACTGTATGCTTCCTCCGTTTTGGCTGGTTGTCCCTTTGGGTCTTGATACACCTGGGAAAATGTTGAGCGTACACTGTTCAAAGGCACTTAAATGTTTTGTCTTGTTCATTCAGCCTCTGAATGGCACGCATACACAATCCATGTCTTATTGGATACCAAGTGACATCAATAAGGGTTCATAGCTTTCACCTGGAATTACCTGGTCAGTCTTCAACAAACACAATCACATGTAGGGCCCTATAAAATCTGCGCTGCGGAGAACACGGACGGAATCACGGACATTAAAACAGAATTCAACCATTTTCAAAAATGTATTGAACTTAGTAGGAAATTAACTACTTGAGCCCGCTTCCACTTGTTAGAAAATGCATTAATTTCAACAATATCTATATTTTTTATTGCACTTAGTAGAAAGTCAACTGAATGTGTTTAATTTATTAGAAAATGTGTTCATTTGCCCAAGATTATCATAAGCCATGAACAAAATGCTTCTGTGTGATTTTGTATTTTCCTTCAACTTTTTAAGAGGAAATGGCACAGGAATGCCCCTGTCTGTGTGTGTTTGTCTGCCTCTTTGTGTAGCCGTTAGCGATTATGCTAATGTCATCAGAACCGTCTTCTGGTAGATGGAAAGGCTTTCAAAAAAACTTTCTAAAATAAATGTTAACGAAAAAATTAGCCTATTCCTAACTGGCAGAATATCCTGAATATTTACATCAATCCAGTGGCCATTTTTTATGTAAACTCTGGAATCACATTAGCACTATAGAAACATTGCTAACCAAACAAAGGTTTCTGGCTGGTGCTCGGTTGAATTAAAGGGTAACTACACACAAATGGATTCAAAATGGTCTCCTGATGTGTTTTAAGCCTTGTTGTGGACTTACAACATCCAATTTGGTGGGCGATTTTCATTTTGAGAGCGAAAACCTGTGAAAAATGGTAAAAGGATTTTTTTTAAACATTTCTTATAATTTCCTACACGTGCTAGTGCACAAACACGTTTACACCCACTGGCCTGTAGTTAACATGCTTCTCACCATCGCTCAGAGGATACAGGTGTGATCACTAAGGGCAATTTGCTCGACTGCGCCCCTTTTCAAGTTGCATAACCGTCTGTGACCAAATGACTGTGTGGGGACCTCCTAGCAACAAAATATATTTAAAAAAAGAACGAGAGCAGAGAAAAAGAGAGAGATAGGGTGGTAACAATCGAAAACTTTGCACCCAGCGCTTGAAGGGGCTTCCCTACATATAAAGAGAGTTTAGATTGACCTCCATCTGACCTGCATACATGAGTGATCAAACCATAAGAGCTGATGGGGAGAAAGAGACCGTCTTTTCCCTCTGTTCCCTCCCCCCCCCCTCTCTCAGGCTGCTTCGTTTGGTCCTGAGGCCCGGCTGGGCACCAACTTCACTGCAGTGATTTGTCCTCCACACTTACCAACCTTGCTGAGTTTTTTTGAGAGCTCTGATTCCGACTTGGCTCAAAGAGAAGGGTGTAAGAGCAACAATTCTGTAGGCCTGCCATTTGTTCCAGGCGATCACTTCAGAGAGAATACTTCTTGATGGAAGACGGATATGTTCTTTGTTGCGTGTCTTCGTAGACAGAGAGGTAGCAGCTGTTTGAAGACTTCTGTGGAGTAGCAAGAAAGGTACACACACTCGTACTCGCGCTACTAGGTCAATGCAAGGATTGGTGTGGTGTTCCACTTTGACACCTGAACGTGGTGCAGTAGCAAATAATCCTTACACTATTCCCTTTTCTTCCTCCAAAACAACAGATCTTCCTTAGTTAACTGACGGTCCTACACTACTGCTCCTCTACTTGCAGCACTTGAGATGAACAATGTTAGGGCTTCTTACAGTACCCAGATGAAGACTGCTTGCCTGTTGAAACGTTGGTTATTAGGTTATTCAGTTATTGCATCTGAGCTCCGAGTGTGCGGCTCTCCTTTCCTTATTCAAGGGCTTCTTACAGTGACCCCATGACTTTTTCCAGATTCTGTTACATTACAGCCTTATTCTAAAATTGATAATTTTACCCCCCCCCCTTCAGTCTACATACAATGTCCCTTAATGACAAAGCAAAAACAGGTTTGTAGAAATGTTTGCTAATTTATATAAAGATTATGGGTATTGTGTGTAGATTGCTGAGGATTTTTGTATTTTTTTAAAGCCATTGTAGAATAAGGCTGTAATGTGACATAATGTGGAAGAAGTCAATGGGTCTGAATAATTTCCGAAGGCACTGTATATTTTTCTGACTTCTTATCACAGCCTACAGTGAGCCTCTGGAGCTTGCTCCCTCATTGAATCACTGAATCACCAACCCTCACATCACATTCGGCATTCAGTCTCATAAACAAGACCAAAACAATGGCTCCATGCCTCCCAGGTTTAGTGTCATTGGGCGCTGTCTGATTGCAGTATGGGAAAGTGTGTTATTTTCTGTGACACGCACCCACACACACACGCGCACACACACTGCCGAAATGGATGTCCTGAACTCACCAGAGATGGAGTTGCCTTTGGAGAAGGGAGAATGCATTTTAAAAAATGCACAATTTTAACAGTGGTACAGTTCCCAACATTTACTGCAGAATAGGCCAATTGCTATTTTATGAGTGTGACATAATGTAAAGTAGGATTTTTCACAACAGTGCCGCCATGCAAACAAAATATGGTATCTTTGGAAATTGCTTTTCTAGTGTTGCATTTTGAAAGGGGACTGGAGTCGGATGGGATGGAGCTGGGATGGAGAAAGAGAGGCAAATGGATGTCAAAATGATTGATTTCTATTTTCTGGAAGTGCAAAGTTTTGCAGTGGCGTAAAGACCTTAAGTAGTTCTAAAAAGTATTTTTACCGAAGTCATTTTTTGGTATATGTACTTTACTTTACTATTTACATTCTTGACAACTTTCACTTCACTACATTCCCGAAATAAAATAATTATCAAGAGAAAATCCCTGGTCATCCCTACTGCCTCTGATCTGCCGGACTCACTAAACAGAGAACATCCCTGGTCATCCCTACTGCCTCTGATCTGGAGGACTCACTAAACAGAGAAAATCCCTGGTCATCCCTACTGCCTCTGATCTGGCGGACTCACTAAACAGAGAAAATCCCTGGTCATCCCTACTGCCTCTGATCTGGCGGACTCACTAAACAGAGAAAATCCCTGGTCATCCCTACTGCCTCTGATCTGGCGGACTCACTAAACAGAGAAAATCCCTGGTCATCCCTACTGCCTCTGATCTGGAGGACTCACTAAACAGAGAACATCCCTGGTCATCCCTACTGCTTCTGATCTGGCGGACTCACTAAATAGAGAAAATCCCTGGTCATCCCTACGGCCTCTGATCTGGCGGACTCACTAAACAGAGAACATCCCTGGTCATCCCTACTGCCTCTGATCTGGCGGACTCACTAAACAGAGAACATCCCTGGTCATCCCTACTGCCTCTGATCTGGCGGACTCACTAAACAGAGAACATCCCTGGTCATCCCTACTGCCTCTGATCTGGCGGACTCACTAAACAGAGAAAATCCCTGGTCATCCCTACTGCCTCTGATCTGGCTGACTCACTAAACACACATGCTTGGTTTGAAACTTGTGCAAGAAAATGCTGCCGTTTTGGTTAATTTAAGGTATTTGAAATGATTTATACTTTTAATTTTGTTATTTAAGTTTATTTTAAACCAAATGCTTTTAGACTTTTACTCAAGGAATATTTTACTGGGTGACTTTCACTTTTACTTTAGTCATGTTTTATTAAAGTATCTTTACTTTTACTCAAGTATGACAATTGGGTACTTTTTCCACCACTGGTGTTTTTTTGCTGTGAGTTGTAAACAGTTTCAGAGATATTTTTTTTGTAAAATGATATCCCATCTGCATGCAAACTTGTTTTGATAAACAATCTGTGTAGCTGACCGTATTAATAGTATCTAATGTTGCCTAGTATTTGGGATATATTTTGTGAATTCAGTTAATTGTGGAACGACACCACCTTTTTTATCTCCACAACATTCGTCTGCTGCTTCCCCCCCCCCCCCCCCCCCAAAAAATGATTTTATTTTTATAGAATTTTAAAACATACAATCTACCTGCTGTGAAGCCGCTCAACATTTACGTTACATTCAGTCATCTAGCAGACGCTCCCATCCAGAGTGACCCACAAGGAGGAACCAGGGTCAAGCCATTCCTATCCTACCCAACCAAAACATCAGTAGAGTCTGGAACGGGCTTATTTTGGTGTGACTCTGCTGGAAGACCTTTTTTCCTCCGCTTATTAGTTATATTAGTGCGTCAAATGTGCTCGTCGAGTCTGTGATTGTTAATATGAGTCTGAGTTTTGTGGGCGAGTCCAGTAAAAGTTACAAGTGAGATTTTGAATTTAAGCGAACGAATTAGCCAAGTAAGCGTGAATCACTAACACACATTGTAAGTCAGTTAAGTTGAACACCGGTGTGTGTGTGTATGCTGGTAAAATCACGCCATCATCATGTCTTTGTCATTGCGCTCATCTGTTGTGTCCTCCTAGACGAGATGATTTTGGGAAACCGGCCCTTAAGGCTAAGTTCATTATCAGAACCATAGGATCATATTTGTTCTAACGATGAACCTAGCCTTAAGATGCTTTTGGGTAACCGGCTCCAGGTTTTTGTTTCCCCCTGGTAGTTAATTGCACACACCTGGTGTCCCAGGTCTGAATTAGTCCCTCATTAGAAGGGGAGGATAAGAACCAGAAGTGTTTCGGCCCTCCAGGACCGACATGGAACAGCCCTTGTCCTAGACCAAGGTGCACATTAAAGCTGGAATCCTTAATGGTGAAACAGCCACGTCCCTTTGCGATATTACAACAACTAAGAAGTTACTGTAAACAACCAACACTGTTTCTTCCCCCTCTGACATCATTGCATGAGCGATAAATAGAATACATTATGTACTGCATTTGATTTTTTTTACCATGCTGCACGATGCTCCTCAGCTTGGAAACAAAAGCAACAACAGTGGTTGTGGGGTGGCCAGTAGCGCTGTATCCCCCCTACTGCGGTTTCTATTTTTAAGGCAGTGCTTGTTATTTATGCGTTTCATAATTGCAGTGCAGTGCGCCTGGCCGGAGGACTCAGGGAGGTGCCTCCTCACCTCGGCCCATTAACTTCCTTTAATACCCCTCGGCGGTGGCGAAAACCATCCATTCTACTTCCTCTCTCCCCCAAAGTCAGCCCATCTGATTGAGGTGAGGAGAAGGCCAAGTGAAGCGGCAATGGCAGAGTGAGTCTAGCCTGATCACAGATTTTTTTTTGTGCAGTCAACTCCTACAGTCAGGGATGGGTAGGTTACTTTCTATATGTAATCCCTTAGTTACTAGTTACCTGTCCAAAATCGTAATCAGTAATGTAACCTTTGGATTACCCAAACTCGGTACCGTAATCTGATTACATTCTGTTACTCTTAGATTCTAATTGAAGGACATCTATTTCAGGATAAACCAATGTTAAAGTGTAGATAGATGGTCATATATGGTTGTTCAATTGTACTTTATGGGTTGGTTGTTTAGGCTTCTTCTAACCCATCGCTTTCTACTACATATAATATAATTCAATTATATTGTTACATTAATATATATAATTTATAAGTCCAAAAGAGTGGAAGTTTGAGCATGAGTCCATTGGGCCTATGGATTTCTTTTTTTATCAGCATGAATTAGATTGAGCAATAAAAGACCCACTTTTATTCCCTAGGCTGGGATCCGCACTATGCAGCTGTTGCAAGACCACATTTTTTCACTGGCTGTCCACTGGTTTCAAAAACAATGATTGATAGGCAGCTTAAACTTCTTGGGTTCAAATACACATTTAGATTTCTGAACAGCCATCCACAACAACCACAATCCGTAAGGCGCAAATAGCTAAATGAGAGAGCAGCAGTGTGGATATCATCAATGCGCTATGCAGATATTAATAATAAGTGATGTCCGCATCGCCGCAGACGACGCCACTGCTTTCATCTTAACCTCCAAGCGTTTATGCAAATTGGATAATCTTTGGATGCCGACAACAGTCACTCCAATGGAAGACCTGGCTTGGACTGTAGCCTACAACAGCCTATTCCTGCTCTTTTCCCGCAATCATCAAACACATTTGGCGAGTCATCATAGTGGTCTCTGACTTGTGGTCAGACACGCTCAGGTAGAAATCAATGCTGATTTGAATGTAATTGAGAAAACGGAGAAGTGTCAACAACAACAAAAAATCGTAAACATCCTTCCTGAATTTAAAAGTAATCCTCGACGTAATCATCAAGCTTTTCAAATGTATCTGTAATCTGATTACAGTATTTTTGCTGGTAACGTAAAGGATTACCAGTTTTTTGTTTTTTTGTAATCCCTTACATGTAACGGATTACATGTAATCCGTTACTCCCCAACCCTGCCTACGGTCATAGTTGGCAAGACAGCAAAATAAAAAAAGATCTGGGATCAGGTATGAGTGAATGGGGTGTAATCATTAACCGTTACGAGAAACAGGAACAGCCTCAGTCTTTGAGTTAATGGGATAAGAGTTTGAGGAAGTAAGGACGGTTGAGTTGTTTAGTGGGTAGAGCACTTACCTTTGGACATTGATGTCATCGACATCACATTGGACATTTTGACATGGAAAGTGCACGTTTTCTGTCTCAAGTTTTATTAACACAGTTTAGAAGCCGATAGTGCTGTTTTATGAAAGGGGGACATAATAAATTAATAAATACATTTAAAAATAAAGACATTTTCATAAAAGCTCATTAACTTTCATTAGATGTTGTCGTAATTCAAATAACAGAGATTGGGCTAATGAAATTACAATAAACACTGGCAGAGTGGAACAGACACGCCTGTGACAGGAGATTACTGGCATATGACCTTTCAAGGAGATTGAGATAGATTCCTCATCAGGGAGACAGAGAGAGAGAGAGAGAGAGAGAGGGGTTGAGAGAGAGCGAGAGAGTGGGGCATGTGGTTTATAATAAGGTAAGATCGTAGTAAGCCAGGGTTTTCAGAAATAGATTCAGTAACCTGTCAGATATTGAGCTACTCATGGGTATAGCCTACTTCATGCAGTTGACACACTCCCCCTGTCCTGGGATCAGTAGGATTCACACAGTATATGAGCCCAGTCTATAAGCGATGAGTGTCCCTTGCCGTTATACACAGGCATTAATGAGTTAAATGGACAAAGCTCTCCAGCAACCACAGGAATCCATTTACAGTCAATCTAATCACTTTAAGGGGCTGGTATCAAATCCCCTTCTACCCTACAAGCCCATTCTGCCCTTCAGAACATAATCAAGTAATTAAATTACTGAACATTATAATGAGGTATGGAAATCAGTGTTCATTATTTATTCAAATAGACAGATCTTTTATTATTCAAATAGGATTTACAAAATCAGGCATATTACTGTGACGGTATTTTACCCATATAACCCCTACGACACTAGCCCTCCACCCCACATAACCTGTTAGATACCTGGCCCTGTGCCATAGATTTGTGAGAGATTTGCCAGCTCCAATGTTTGCTCAATGTGTGTACTGATATTTTACCAGCCTGTTTGTTTGTTCATTTCCTGTGTAGGTCATAACAGATGCCCTCTCCCTTCTCTCTCTCTCCCTCTATCTCTCCCTCTCTCTCTCTCTCTCTCTCTCTCTCTCTCTCTCTCTCTCTCTCTCTCTCTCTCTCTCTCTCTCTCTCTCACAACGCCTCTCCCCTATCTGACCTAAATAACTTGTAGGCCGCTGTACAGTATATTTATAGTCCTATGTACAGTATATTTATGCTGGTATGTATGTAAGCGTGCATGTAACTGATAGATGCTACCGAATATAAATGTAATATTTAAATGTAGGCCTCGAAGTACTAGATCTCTCTGTTTCACTCAGTGTTGTCAGTTTTTATTTTAAATGTATGTAGTTCTGTCCTTGAGCTGTTCTTGTCTATTAATGTTCCGTATGATGTCATGTTTTATATTTTGTGTGGACCCAAGGAAGAGTAGATGCTGCCTTAGCAACAGATAATGGGGATCCCAACAATTGCTCAGCATATATGGGAACTCCTTCAAGACTGTTGGAAGAATTCCAGGTGAAGCTGGTTGAGAGAATGCCAAGAGTGTGCAAAGCTGTCATCAAGGCAAAGGGTGGCTACTTTGAAGATCCTAAAATATATTTAGATTTGCTTAACACTTTTTTTGATCCAACATGATTCCATGTGTGTTATTTCATAGTTTTGATGTCTTCTCTATTATTCTACAATGTATAAATGAGTAAAAATCAAGAAAAACCCTTGAATGAGTACGTGTGTCCAAACCTTTGACTGGTGCTGTATTTGTCATGACAGTGTTATGACCGTTTTATGAAAGGATATGACAAGTTATGTCAGCTGTATTTTACCTTACAATGAAACCTGCAAATTTTAAATGCCAGAACTCTTCTCAAATAAAATACTTAAGGTATTCGAAGCATCAAGCAGTCACCAAAATGAATAAATAAAAAACATAGAAAAATACTAAGACAATACAGTTCACAAGCACCTGATGAGGACATGGCAGTTCTCAATTATAGCCGAGAACACAATAGACTGACTGTCCCCTTCCGTAAGCCCTTTCAACTTTCACGGACGAGAACTTGATCCAATAAACTTGAATTACATACAGTACGACCTCCTACATTTATTACATGAGACAAGCCTGCCCTCCACATCAATAACCACCCATCAAACCATGTCTCACAGATCCACAATGACAGAGGCAGAAACCAAAGCTTTCCTTTCAATGGCCACTGCCTTTTAGAAATATTTCAACAAGAAACAGCCTTCCATCTGAAAGCGATAGGAACAACTTGAGACAGAGATTTGTCTCTGACTGTGCTCATGGTAATGGACACCAGGCTTGGGGGCTTGGGTCAGGCATGGGGAGCCTGTGGGGGAGCCTGTCTAACAGCAGAGGATAATTAAATGGTTAGTACTAATTTATAAGAACCTTTGGAGTTCGGCCCCCCAAAGAGACAGTGTCAGAGAGAGAGAGAGAGATCCTGTTTCAAATTGTCTGATCTGACATCAACAGGCCTTAGCTGTCTTTTCTTCTGTGTAATCTATCTTTTAGAAAATAACGAGTATATAAACGACCTGAGGATAGAAAGTCTGAATCAAGACTGTCTGTATTCACACAGTGATCATTCGTACTATAGTAACGTTGGAGCTCGCGCTTTCTAAAGCACAATACAGTTCCAATGACTCACTCAGGATGAGAAGGAAAAGGAAGTCAGCTATTCGGGTACAGTCAGCGGCTGATGACATAGGCGCCCTAGCTATAGCATCACAACATTTCCACCTGCATTACAAGTCCATGGTTGTGTGAATTACCAGGTGCCTTTGTTTCAAAAGACAATCACCCTTGAGAGTATGTTCGTTTGAGATGGGTGAAAATACATGGTGTGTTTTTTTTTTAGAGAGAGTGCCCACAAAGCATAATGTTCCGTGACGGTCGGGAGTGTCAAGAACAAAATCAAGGAGACAAGTTCCCGTCATAAAGATTCCTCAACAGCTTGGACATGTCTAGCAAACCATCTCTTCAGGTGACAGTCAATTTTTCACCATTGTGTCAAAGAGACGACAACTGCTTCTGAAAATGTACAAATACAATACACTGCCAAATAGGTGTAAGAGTGGGTATTTTGAGACAGGGGCACGAACTTCTCTAGATTCTGTCCAGGACCTGTGGTACCCTACCATCTGTTAGTCTACAGTTACAAAATAATGACAGGAAATCGATGGTGGCCATCTCAGCTTGTTTTGCTGTGTGTGTGTGTGTGTGTGTGTGTGTGTGTGTGTGTGTGTGTGTGTGTGTGTGTGTGTGTGTGTACACGTTCACTTGTTATATTTTGCTTTGATCTAACGGTCAGGATCCCATTTCAAACCTGCGTTTGTAGCCGAGTGCCTAGAGCCAATTTTGGTTATACGGAGAGTAGAGAGATCAGAGAGGCTAGCTTGTCCTCCAGCAAAGATAAAGTGACCATTAATAAGGCCCTTGTCCTGTATGCAGCCCATCTAATGATGACCTGGAACAGGAGGCAGTCAGACTCGGCTCTGCAAGGCCCTGCATCCCGATCCAACTTCGTCGCCATGCTCTTATTCTTTCCCCAGTCCCACTTTAAACCGGCGACGACTAAAATGAAGCCTTCATAAAAACCCCATATAAAAGAGCTACAGTATATAGATGCTTCAGATGTCATTCATAAGCAGACGTCATTCTGTGGTGGGTTCATATTGATGAGCTTGAGTCTATTGCAAAAGCACATTGGAAGACGTTTATGGTGCATTACATTGACTGCTGTACTAATGTAGATCCACCCTTACTCAGCCATGACCTTGACCTCTATAGCAGTAAATGATTTAGCTGTAATCAGGTTTAGGGCTACCCTGAACATTACGGAATTTAATTATTAATTGATACTATGGTGTTACCCTTAGATTCAGGGTGCCATCATTTAGATGATATCTCCCTGCTGCAGCTGTGTTTGGTATTTAATAACTCCCTGCATGGGATTACACACACCTATGCAGGTCAGAGAGGTCAAAGGGCACAGTGTCCATATTTATGGGTTGTGAAAACTGTCACCACCTCGACTTCTCTAGGAGCGCACAGAGCAACAAGTACGTTTGTGCCTACGGATATGTTTGTGAGAGTGGGAGACATACACAGGTGTGTGTGTGTGTGTGTGTGTGTGTGTGTGTGTGTCTGGTGAGAGAGAGAGCGAGATAGAGGGAGGGAGGGAGGGAGGTGGGGAGAAAGAGGGAGTGATTTGTGTGTGTACAGGAGAAAGAGTATTAGTATTTTATTGGGTGGAGGTCGGGTCATCTGATGCAGCACTTCATCACTTTCCCTCTTGGTCAAATAGCCCTTACACAGGCTAAAGGTGTGTTGGGTCATTGTCTTGTTGAAAAACAAATGATAGTGCCACTAAGCGCAAACCAGATGGGATGGTTTATCGCTGCAGAATGCTGTGGTAGCCATGCTGGTTAAGTGTGCCTTGAAATCTAAATAAATCACTAACAGTCTCACCAGTAAAGCACCCTCAAACCATCACACCTCCTCCTCCGTGCTTCACAGTGTCAACCACACATGCAGAGATCATCCGTTCAACTACTCTGCATCTCCCAAAAACACAACAGTTGGAACCAATAATCTCAAATTTGGACTCATCGAGACCAAGGCCAGATTTCCCCCGGTCTAATGTCCATTGCTCGTGTTTCTTGGTCCAATCGAATCTCTTTTTCTTATTGGTGTTCTTTTATTAGTTGTTTCTTTGCAGCAATTCGACCATGAAGGCCTTGAAGGCCTAATTCACACAGTCTCCTCTGAACAGTTGATGTTGAGATGTGTCTGTTACTTGAACTCTGTGAAGTATTCATTTGGGCTGCAATTTCTGAGGCTGGAAACTCTAATGAACTTATCCTTCGCAGCAGAGGTAACTCTTGGTCTTCCTTTCCTGTGGCGGTCCACATGAGAGCCGGTTTCATCATAACTCTTGATGGTTGTTGCGACTGCACTTGAAGAAACTTTGAAATGTTCTGCATTGACTGACCTTCGTGTCTTAAAGTAATGATGGACTTTCGTTTCTCTTTGCCTATTTGAGCTGTTGCCATAATATGGACTTGGTATTTTACCGAATAGGTACATCTTCTGTATACCACCCCTACCTTGTCACAACACAACTGATTGGCTCAAACGCAATAAGGAAAGAAATTCCACAAATTAACTTTTAACCAGGCACACCTGTTAATTGAAATACATTCCGAGTGACTACCTCATGAAGCTGGTCGAGAGAATGCCACGAGTGTGCAAAGCTGTCATCAAGGCAAAGGGTGGCTACTTTGAAGAATCTCAAATATAAAATATATTTAGATTTGTTAGGCACTTTTTTTGGTTACTACGTGACTCCATATGTGTTCTTTCATACTTTTGATGTATTCACTATTATTCTACAAAGTAGAACATTGTAAAAATAAAGAAGTGTGTCCCAACGTTTGACTGGTACTGTATATGTACACCTGTTGTGACACATATTTTACATTTTCTGACAGCAACATAACGTTAAGTGTCTAAGCATCAAAATCTACCTAGGCAAAACATTCCACAGCCCACTTGTCAACACCATTTTTAGGGTGTATAATATTTTTTGAAATTGATCATATTGAATAATTATTGTCATTGCGCAAATATTGATGGCAGACATGCGCCTACCCCGATCCTGATGACTGGGATGAATGCAGGAGCACATTTCAGGAGCAGGACAAGACACCCTCTTTGTGACTGATGACTGACATAAAGGCATGTACATAATAGGTCTATCTGACTTAT
Source organism: Oncorhynchus mykiss (assembly GCF_013265735.2). Lineage (NCBI taxonomy): Eukaryota > Metazoa > Chordata > Actinopteri > Salmoniformes > Salmonidae > Oncorhynchus > Oncorhynchus mykiss. The sequence continues at coordinate 26,764,086 of NC_048573.1, read as the reverse complement.
ATGATTCTGATGGTCATAATGGTCCATGACAGTGTCATAAAGAGCATTTTCTTAGTCCAAGTAAAGTGACACAGTATAATCGTAATGCTTCTTGACAGTGTCATAACGTGTATGTTCTTAGTCCAAGTAAAGTGACACAGTATCATCGTAATGCTCCATGACAGTGTCACAGTGTAAAGCATAACTTTAAAGAATTCATTACAACAACAACAAAGGAGTTAAGAGACAAACTTACAAACGGAAAGGAAACTTCTTGGTAGGGAAAAGGTACATTTAAGTAAAAGTGAGTTCTGACACTCTTATGGAGATGTCATAACCAGCCATAAAACAACACAATGTATTTCACATATATATATATATATATATATATGGTTTATTACATTGTTATGACAAGTTATGACAGCTGTTGTGATATTTTATGACATGGTTATAATCATGTTATGCCGCTAGCTGTCAAGTAAAGGGTTAGTAAAAAGGCTTTTGCAAACTAATCGATACGCTCCAATCTCAGCGCTCACCCAATGCAGACAGAAACAAAATAAATAATTACCTGAATCTCACAACAATCAGGGGATTTTGCTCCGTAATTTGTCCTCTTTCGAATAGAAATGGCTGGAAAATCGTCTGGCCCTACTGTACTAGTTCATTTTCTATAGCATGATTGTAATTCCTTCCATTTTGTAATCCCCTACCCTAGTCCCTTACCTCATGGGTACCACCGGAATGATCCAGACAAAGTCCCATTAGTCTAACTTGACCCCGTCAGTTGTAATCGGCTCTATGGGGTCACCGTGTTTTGCAAGAGTTCCTGTGCCTATGGTTAATAGTTTGGCAGAGACGAAGAGCGAGTGCTACAGCAGCTTACCTGGGAGATTACAGTATCAGCAATTCAACCCACAATGCCACCTTTCTGGATTTTCATCCGCCCACCATTAGCCTAGCTTTTTTTTCTGCAACCCTGGCAGTAAGTCTCAAACAGTGGGTCGTTTTCACAATGTCCTGACATCATTTTTGTCAAAGTTGCGCAGTCAGTGCACATCATGTGGATGTGAATTTAAATGGGACAAGTGGGATGCATTTTTTTTGTATTTTCTTTTGAAGCAGGGGCAGACATAAACATTCCACCATAGTAAATACAACATCACAGTGTTCAGTCTGCAATGGAATTGTTACGTCTGTCGCTGCATAAAAAAAAAGGGCAGCACAATTGTCCCATTTAACTCCGATCCACATGATGTGCACTGACTGCGACTTTGAAACTGGGTAAACCACCCACTGAAGTTTGAGAAATTCAGCATTACTGTCAGTGCCTGCAACTTTGACAACTCTACAGACGTGATCACACGTGTTGTATTTACTACTGTGTGCATTGTTAGGTCTGGTGCGTCGTTGTGTAATTCAGTGGGCAGCTGGAGGCATATTCATAAAATGGACATGGCAAGGCTGTGTGACCCAGTGTCATACACCTACACAATGCATCATCTATCACTCCATTTAAAATATATATATGTATGTATATATGAAAACCAGAAGACATCGGTAGCTGGCAACTTTTCTGAGACAATTCTTATTTTTCTTCTCAATGAATAAAAATATACTTTCATGTTTTAAGGGAAGGCTGGCTGGCACAATCCTAACTATCAAGGATCATCAACGGTAATTAGTGTCACTACATTAGCCCCTTTTAGTATTCCAGTCTTTCTCAATTCATTAGAAGTTGAATGGGATTTTATTGGTTTGACAGTTATAACATGAATCGGGGGAGAGTCGGAAAAGCTTGTAAGGTTGAATTTACACAGGCGATTTACGAAGGGATCGACGCTCAACTTGGGGCCAAAACCACAGAGAGAGGGAGAGAGAGAAAGAGAGAGAGAGAGAGAGAGAAAAAGAGAGAGGAATAGGAGATTTGTAGTCTTCCTTCGCTGTTCCTTTTTGCTGTCCCCCGGCTTTTTGTTCTCTGGTCTTGTTTGTTTTTCGTCGGCACAACCGCCTTTCAATCATTGGGCTGACGTTCTCTTCGGCTGGCTTCAGCCCTGAACTCTCTCACCTCTTCCATCGCTCTCTGTCTGCGACTCTCTGTCTCCCTTTCTCTCTGTTTCAGACTCCACTGGGTTCTCAGTTAAGACTCCATATTGATATTTGTGGCCCTACACTGGTCCAACACGGTTCCAAAAATGTTATTTGCAGAGGGATAACGTTCTACCAATAGCCATTTTCATCTGAATATTTTTTTTTTTGGAAGACAAGGGTTATTTGTTAGCAAAGGGTTCTATCTAGAACATTTTTATATCCTAAGAACTGTTTTTTAAAGAAAGGGTTCTTTGATGATTATTTGGTAGGCAAGAAGGATTCTTTATATGGTAAGACGGGGTTCTACATTGTATTATAGTCCCCCCCCCCCCCCCCCCCCCCCCCCACCTCAGTGTTTAACTTTAACCCTCTAAGAAATTAAAACGATAGTTGTGATAATGTTTTAAACTGTGACTGTATGGGAACATTTTGTACACAGCAAATTGGCCAGTGTTACCTAGTGTTGATTTTTCAGTGTAATGTTTCTACTGTTGATTCAGGAGTTAAATTAACTCTGTAAAGAGGTCAAGTAACACTCAGTGGTGTAAAACACCCTCAGTGTTGTGGTTAATAACCAGAGTTGAGTGTGATTGTATAATTTTTCATCTGTGTAGAGTAAAACACTCAAAACCATGCCCATCAATATCATATTTCCCAGCATGCCCTAAAGCAGGTTGATTTTTTTAATTGTTTGTTTCAATGTCTGTGTTTTTGTATGTACATTGATTGATTGCTTGATTGATCCTATGCTATACAAAGATAAATTACATGCATTTTTCTGAAACTAATCAAATCTTGTTAGTAGTTGGACTTTTTGCACTTGTTTCTGAGATGGTTGATCCAGTTTAGATGGTTTAGGTCGTCTCATTTATCAATCTTCCCTACCCTGGCAGTCATTCTGAATGCGGGTTGCAGGTGATTCAAAGTTCCAGTTGTTGGATATCCTCACTCTGTGACTTGATGCGGCCTGTAAACCAGGAGTTTCCTAACACCAATGTGTTAGGGTATGACTAGGCCCACAAAGAAAGGCCTTATGATATACAGTATGTAGCCGTTCTCGGAAGAACCCTTCAAAGAGGGTTATTGGAAGAACATTTAGACGATAAAAGGGTTCTTGGTAGAACCATTTCTAGAGGGTTCTGGTAAGAAACCCTCTAGAAATAGAACCAAGTAGAACAATTAACAGGGGTTTTTATGATTAACCCTCTGTAAATGGTCCTACCAAGCACCAAAGCCATGAGACTCCTGAACAGCTAACCAAATGGTTTTCTGGACTATCTGCATTGTGTGCCCCCACCTCAACCCCTCTTTTACGCTGCTGCTACTCTCTGTTCATCATATATGCATAGTCACTTTAACCATACCCACATGTACATACTACCTCAATAAGCCTGATTAACAGGTGTCTGTATATAGCCTTGCTACTGTTATTTTCAATGTGTTTTTTTTCGCACTATTGGTTAGAGCCTGTAAGTAAGCATTTCACTGTAAGGTCTACCTACACCTGATGTATTCGGCGTACTTGACAAATAAACGTTGATTTGAAATAAGGTTCCCCTAGGAGGAAAAAAACGAAGAACCCTATTTAGTTTTACTCAGCACCTTTATTTCCAAAGAGTGTAGATAATTCACTCGCGTCCTTCCTAATGCCGGCCACTACTTCACAGTTGGTGGCAGTTAGTGATGAAATTGCAACTTCATCGTGTGGCAGTAATATCTATAATGTTCCTTCCTGTGTATGTTTTGGCTCACCTGGGTTACATGTGGAGCTGTATTGTCACTGAACGTCCCTGTATGACAAATGGAGAACATTACATGTTTGAATGAGATTTAAATCAGGGTTTTCTTACCTATATTGTCCCTACTCTACCATTCTGGTCATCCTGATTCTATTAGTTGCTATGTTAAGGACCTTCCTCAGCTTGATATTGCAAGAGAGCGGTAGTTTTTCCAACAAATGTAATATGATGATTAGATGTTAAACAGATCTTGGAGGCGAGGTTGTGTTGTCATTCAAAAGCAATGAGGAGGACAAATAAATTGTGGGAATTGTATAACACCACCGGAAAAACAGGTGGAAAATACATGTTGGAGTGCATGTTAAGACACTACACGAGGGAACAGAAGGCAGAAGAGTCGAGGAGAAAATGAAATGGTGAAAACACCAATACATTAGGGAGTGAGAGGGAGAGGGGGGGGACGACCTCTTATGTCTCACTGTTTTTCCTTTACCAAACGATCTGCCGGTTTTTCTGCTTCCACTCCTTTTTAAATAGCAATCCCAATTTGGGTCATCTGCTGTGAAGTGTAGTTGTTTGTTCGGCCCGAGGCAATGTCTTAACTTAACTAAGGAAGTGGAATGTGTGCTGAGCGGGACAGCACCTCGATTAAAAGAGAAACGCGGTTGTGCACCTTGCAATCAAATCAGGGGTGCCCCGGGTCGTGCTTTCTAGCATCTACTGAAGGGCTTAACTGTGATTGGTGCAGTGCATTCTGGGTATGAGCATGCCATGTAGGAGACGGCGTGTTTCTGTCAAACAGGAAGGATTATTGCTTTGGTTTCCAGGTGTTATGATTCAGAGGATTCGTTCTGTTGTTATGTTTATCGATCACATTTAGACTTTTGCATAAATTAAACCCGGGTTCATGTAAAAGAGATGGCTGCTTCCAATACATCTGTATAATGTATGTGATAATACCATTCATGTTTTTTTTACGGTCGCCAGGCCAGCTCTGCCCACTGTCCAATCTTCTCTCCATCCCTCTCCTCCCTCTACCCCTTCCGCCTCTCATTTCACATCTCAGAGATAAGCCTGCTTTTCTTACTCTCTTATCCCTCTCTCTCCCGTGCTCTGTCTTCCCTCTCTCGCCGTCTCTGTCTCTCATCTCTTTTTCTCTCTCTCTCCCCCTTGCTCACTCTCGCTGCCCCTATCTCTCCCCGTCCCCACTCCTTCCCCTCTATCTCTCCTCCTCTCTCCTCTCTCTCTCTCTGTCCTTCTCTCCTTTTTCTCTCTGTCTCTTTCTCTGTGCAGAGATAAGGTTGGCTCTCCCTCGTGGGTTCTTGGTGTCGATACTAATATGTGGCTATCATCGATGAACTGTCAGACCCCCCCCCTCCCGCCTCCCTTCCCCTGACCTTCCAAATATACTGGAACTTCTAACAAAAAATTTATTGTACACTGCAGTCTTGATTGCATGACCCTACATTTTTCAACCTCCAAAAAGATATAACAAATCACATAGAGGGCTATCTACTATTGGGGTTAGTTTTAATTGCATGGATTAACTTACCCTTCTTTAATGGCATAGTGCTTAAGAAAGTACTAACCCTAATTCCCTAATTCTTCTTCTTTCTAATTAGAACAAAAACACTTTTGTAATCTTATCACATAGGCCTACAATATATGCATTGCGATTAGTGCAGAACCTGTCTGGTGTAGAAATCCAATAGCTAGCTTATGAAACAGGAATTAATGCCGAGGATATAAGTGGTCTTTAACATAAGTCGTCCGAAGCTTGCACAAAATACCGAACACCCACACTGGAGAATGCTGTGGACTTCACCCTGTACAGGCCAGACACATCGCTCACTCCATCACCTGTCTGGTTAGGATATGAGAAGGAAAACATGTCAGGAGGGAATGTGCTGATGTGTCTTGACCCTTCAGTGGAGTCATCAGAAGTGAGGGATCCATGTGGAGGAGAGCAGGAGAGAGGCAGTGGAGAGACAGTGAGTGACATAGGAAGAAGGGTGGATGAAGTGGGGGAGAGTTGGCTCTTACCTCTCCTGATGAAGCCTAATTGTGTTTTCTTCTCGTCCTCTGGGAGATGGGCATGACCTTTGAACTTCTCCCCTGGGGGTTAGAGATGCTAGTCTGAGGTGGAGTTCGTTCTATACCATTAAAACGCCTTAGAGGTCAAATGTGATGATGTGGTACCTCTGTGTTGTATTGATTGAAGCATGAATGAAAGCGTAGGACGAATCTTTCATATTTGATATAGAGTAGAATTGGAAAGGTATGTGAGAAATAAAAAAAATGGAAGACTACATTTGAAATAAAAATCATGGCAAGGACTGCTGCACCTACACAAAGAGTACATTTCTTTTTCTTCTCCATGCAACAGTCTTTTCTTGGTCTCCTTTATCTCCGTTTGTCGGTCAATAACTGTCATTCAGGGGAGTTAGGGAAGTATTGCAGGCAGTGTTTCCCTATATGCATTTTGTGGCTGCCACTGCAAAAGGATTATAACATAATACAAATATTTTTGTTTTAATTTTGGAATGGTAAAACGTTTCAAGCAAATGCCATGTGGAGAGGCGGCAGTTACCACAGCACTTTTCAATCAGTAGTGGCGGCACCGCACAACTTTTTGATTTAGTTTTAAGAAAATATATTGATGCAAAGCATCAAAAAGAAGGACAAAGTGCTGTCTTTTAGACTGAATTGCCTCATTATTTGTCAACTTGCACACAATTTCTCTGTCCTTCAAATCAGAGTGTTGCTGCAGGTTCTTTGTGTGTCTTGCTCAATCAGGTTCACGGAAATCAAGGGTCATTCAGGCCGGGTACTGTACAATGCACAAAGCTCAAGGCACTCTGGTATTTATTTACCAAGCGTGATAACACATCAATTCTGACAGACACAAGTAAAAACTACACAGCCTATACACGTAAACAGTAGCAATTGGACATATTGCGTATTGCGTAGAAACAAGACTATTTTTCATTCTGATCAACTGTAGGCTACTAACAACAGCAGCTGCATAGTCTAGCCTGGTATGTGCCCTGTCCCTCTGACCAGGGTAAACTATGCTGCAATGTTCTGTATTTGTAGCTCATTTGTTTGTGAGAAAATGTGAATGGGATCAAATTTGGTTTATGTTCAAACTTGGGCTGACTAAGCTACCTAGACTTTTTCAATCCAAAACGATTAACTGGGATTAACACAGAGAAAGCAACATGATTAGCTAATAAAACTCACATGGTTGAGCTTGCTTTATGCAGGTTTGCATCATGTAGGCCTAATAAAATGAACTCACAGTCTGTGTCAGCTATTGTGCTATTATTAGGCCTACAGTTGCATAGGGCAGGCCTACACAATCCCGACCTGCATAAAGCAAGCTCAGCTCTGTGTGGGTTTTATTGTCCAATCATGTTGCTTTCTCTGTGTCTGTGTATAGGAAACCCCCCTAGTCCTTCTTTAAAATGTAATTCATATGAACAAGTACAATGTTGCTGCATTTTGACAGGGTTTTCATCCTCCCCAAGGCCATGAGTTTTTCCAAGTAAAAAAACAACATGTGACACAATTAGAAAAACTCTGGTCCCATCATACCCCATATTATGATTTTTTTAATTATTTTTTTTACAAAGGATTAATCACGTCATACAGTATAAGGTGTAACATGTGGTTAGGTTCCCAGATCAGGAAAAACTAGGGGCCCCCAGAATGTTTTTCCTGCTACACCACTCAGGAGCCTGCCATGCTACATCTGGTTTTCAGTGTAAACTGAAACAACTAAAACCAGATATAAAGTATCTATAAAAGATTATAAAGCAATATATTTTTTAAATAAGATCATCTTTAAGAATGAACACTCAGATAGCAGATGTTTAAAGTTGGTGAGGGAGATAAGTCTCCAACTTCAGCGATTTTTGCAATTCGTTCCAGTCACAGGCAGCAGAGAACTGGAAGGAAAGGCGGCCAAATGAGGTGTTGGCTTTAGGGATGATCAGTGAGATACACCTGCTGAAGCGCGTGCTATGGGTGGGTGTTGCCATCGTGACCAGTGAACTGAGATAAGGCGGAGCTTTACCTAGCATGGACTTGTAGATGACCTGGAGCCAGTGGGTCTGGCGACGAATATGTAGCGAGGTCCAGCCGACTAGAGCATACAGGTCGCAGTGGTGGGTGGTATTAGGTTCTTTAGTAACAAAATGGATGGCACTGTGATAAACTGCATCCAGTTTGCTGAGTAGAGTATTGGAAGCTATTTTGTAGATGACATCGACGAAGTCGAGGATCAGTAGGATAGTCAGTTTTACTAGGGTAAGTTTGGCTGCGTGAGTGAAGGAGGCTTTGTTGCGGAATAGAAAGCCGACTCTAGATTTGATTTTAGATTGGAGATGTTTGATATGAGTCTGGAAGGAGAGTTTGCAGTCCAGCCAGACACCTAGGTACTTATAGATGTCCACATATTCTAGGTCGGAACCATCCAGGGTGGTGATGCTAGTCGGGCGTGTGGGTACAGGCATGCATTTGGTTTTACTAGCGTTTAAGAGCAGTTGGAGGCCACGGAAGGAGTGTTGTATGGCATTGAAGCTCATTTGGTTAGAGGTTAGATAGCAATTAGAGGTTAGATAGCAATTAACCTGTCTGGGAACACCGTTCTGCTAGCGGAACCCCTCGCCAACAGCAAATGAAATTTTAGGGTGCCAAATACAAATCAACAGAAATCTCATAAATCAAATTTCTCAAACATACAAGTATTAGGCACCATTTTAAAGATACAATTCTTATTAAACTAGCCACAGTGTCTGATTTCAAAAATGCTTTACAGCGAAAGCTCCACAAATGATTATGTTAGGTCACCACCAAGTCACAGAAAAACCCTGCCATTTTTCCAGCCAAAGAGAGGAGTCACAAAAAGCACAAATAGAGATAAAAATGTGTCACTAACCTTTGATGATCTTCATCAGATGACACTCATAGGACTTCATGTTACACAATAGATGTATGTTTTGTTCGATAAAGTGCATATTTATATCCCAAAATCTAATTTTACATTGGCGTGTTATGTTCAGTATTTCCAAAACATGCAGTGATTTTGCAGAGAGCCACATCAATTTACAGAAATACTCATTATAAATGTTGATGAAAATACAACTGTTATGCTTGAACTTTAGATAAACTTCTCCTTACTTGCAACCGCTGTGTCAGATTTCAAAAAAATAATAACCTGAGTACGGAGCTCAGAGCCCAAACCAGCCAAAATAAATTACCGCCATGTTGCGCAGTCAACATTAGTCAGAAATAGCATTATAAATATTCACTTTCCCTTGGTGATCTTCATTAGAATGCACTCTCAGGAATCCCAGTTCCACAATAAATGTTTGATTTGTTCGATAAAGTTCATCATTTATGCCCATATACAGTGCCTTGCGAAAGTATTCGGCCCACTTGAACTTTGCGACCTTTTGCCACATTTCAGGCTTCAAACATAAAGATATAAAACTGTATTTTTTTGTGAAGAATCAACAACAAGTGGGACACAATCATGAAGTGGAACGACATTTATTGGATATTTCAAACTTTTTTAACAAATCAAAAACTGAAAAATTGGGCGTGCAAAATTATTCAGCCCCCTTAAGTTAATACTTTGTAGCGCCACCTTTTGCTGCGATTACAGCTGTAAGTCGCTTGGGGTATGTCTCTATCAGTTTTGCACATCGAGAGACTGACATTTTTTCCCATTCCTCCTTGCAAAACAGCTCGAGCTCAGTGAGGTTGGATGGAGAGCATTTGTGAACAGCAGTTTTCAGTTCTTTCCACAGATTCTCGATTGGATTCAGGTCTGGACTTTGACTTGGCCATTCTAACACCTGGATATGTTTATTTTTTAACCATTCCATTGTAGATTTTGCTTTATGTTTTGGATCATTGTCTTGTTGGAAGACAAATCTCCGTCCCAGTCTCAGGTCTTTTGCAGACTCCATCAGGTTTTCTTCCAGAATGGTCTTGTATTTGGCTCCATCCATCTTCCCATCAATTTTAACTATCTTCCCTGTCCCTGCTGAAGAAAAGCAGGCCCAAACCATGATGCTGCCACCACCATGTTTGACAGTGGGGATGGTGTGTTCAGGGTGATGAGCTGTGTTGCTTTTACGCCAAACATAACGTTTTGCATTGTTGCCAAAAAGTTCAATTTTGGTTTCATCTGACCAGAGCACCTTCTTCCACATGTTTGGTGTGTCTCCCAGGTGGCTTGTGGCAAACTTTAAACAACACTTTTTATGGATATCTTTAAGAAATGGCTTTCTTCTTGCCACTCTTCCATAAAGGCCAGATTTGTGCAATATACGAGTGATTGTTGTCCTATGGACAGAGTCTCCCACCTCAGCTGTAGATCTCTGCAGTTCATCCAGAGTGATCATGGGCCTCTTGGCTGCATCTCTGATCAGTCTTCTCCTTGTTTGAGCTGAAAGTTTAGAGGGACGGCCAGGTCTTGGTAGATTTGCAGTGGTCTGATACTCCTTCCATTTCAATATTATCGCTTGCACAGTGCTCCTTGGGATGTTTAAAGCTTGGGAAATCTTTTTGTATCCAAATCCGGCTTGAAACTTCTTCACAACAGTATCTCGGACCTGCCTGGTGTGTTCCTTGTTCTTCATGATGCTCTCTGCGCTTTTAACGGACCTCTGAGACTATCACAGTGCAGGTGCATTTATACGGAGACTTGATTACACACAGGTGGATTGTATTTATCATCATTAGTCATTTAGGTCAACATTGGATCATTCAGAGATCCTCACTGAACTTCTTGAGAGAGTTTGCTGCACTGAAAGTAAAGGGGCTGAATAATTTTGCACGCCCAATTTTTCAGTTTTTGATTTGTTAAAAAAGTTTGAAATATCCAATAAATGTCGTTCCACTTCATGATTGTGTCCCACTTGTTGTTGATTCTTCACAAAAAAATACAGTTTTATATCTTTATGTTTGAAGCCTGAAATGTGGCAAAAGGTCGCAAAGTTCAAGGGGGCCGAATACTTTCGCAAGGCACTGTACCTCCTTTTGTTAGGGCGTTTGGTAAACAAATCGAAACGCGCGTGCAACTTCCAGCGCAAAGGTCGGACGAAAATTCCAAAAAGTTATATTACTGGTCGTAGAAACATATCAAACGATGTATAGAATCAATCTTTAGGATGTTTTTATCATAAATGTTCAATAAGGTTCCAACCGGAGAATTCCATTGTCTGTAGAAAAGCAATGGAACGGGAGCTACCGCTCATGTGACTGAGCTCGTGACTGCTGGCAGACCTCTGACTCCTTCCCCTCTCATTCAGCCCCCCTTCATAGTAGAAGCATCAAACAACGCTCTAAAGACGGTTGACATCTAGTGGAAGCCTTAGGAAGTGCAACATAACCAATATCCCACTGTATCTTCAATAGGGGCTGAGTTGAAAAACTATAAACCACAGATTTCCCACTTCCTGCTTGGATTTTTTCTCAGGTTTTTGCCTGCCATGTGAGTTCTGTTATACTCACAGACATCATTCAAACAGTTTTAGAAACTTCAGAGTGTTTTCTATCCAATACTACTGATGATATGCATTTATTAGCATCTGGGACTGAGTAGGAGGCAGTTTACTCTGGACATGCTTTTCATCCAAAAGTGAAAATGCTGCCCCCTAGCCCAAACAGGAGCTCTTTTTGCTAGTCGAAGCGTATTCTCCATCCGGGGAACTCGGATATAATAATAGTAGAGAGAGTGATTTATTTCAGCTTTTATTTCTTTCATCACATTCCCAGTGGGTCAGAAGTTTACATACACTCAATTAGTATTTGGTAGCATTGCCTTTAAATTGTTTAACTTGGGTCAAATGTTTTGGGTAGCCTTCTACAAGCTTCCCACAATAAGTTGGGTGAATTTTGGCCCACTCCTCCTGACAGAGCTGGTGTAACAGTCAGGCTTGTAGGCCTCCTTGCTCGCACACACTTTTTCAGTTTTGCCCACACATTTTCTATAGGATTGAGGTCAGGGCTTTGTGATGGCCACTCCAATACCTTGACTTTGTTGTCCTTAAGCCATTTTTTCACAACTTTGGTATTTGGTTGGTATTTCACAAAGTATGCTTCGGGTCATTGTGCATATGGAAGACCCATTTGCGACCAAGCTTTAACTTCCTGACTGATGTCTTGAGATTGCTTCAATATATTCACATAATTGTCCACCCTCATGATGCCATCTATTTTGTGAAGTGCACCAGTCCCTCCTGCAGCAAAGCACCCACACAACATGATGCTGCCACCCCCGTGGTTCACGGTTGGGATGGTGTTCTTCGGCTTGCAAGCCTCCCCCTTTTCCTCCAAACATAACAATGGTCATTATGGCCAAACAGTTCTATTTTTGTTTCATCAGACCAGAGGACATTTCTCCAAAAAGTACGATCTTTGTACCCATGTGCAGTTGCAAACCGTAGTCTGTCTTTTTTATGGTGGTTTTGGAGCAGTGGCTTCTTCCTTGCTGAGCGACCTTTCAGGTTATGTCGATATAGGACTTGTTTTACTGTGGATATAGAAACCTTTGCACCTGTTTCCTCCAGCATCTTCACAAGGTCCTTTGCTGTTGTTCTGGGATTGATTTGCACTTTTCGCACCAAAGTACGTTAATCTCTAGGAGACAGAACACATCTCCTTCCTGAGCAGTACGACTGCTGCGTGGTTCCTTGGTGTTTATACTTGCATACTACTTTTTTGTGCAGATGAACGTGGTACCTTCAGGCATTTGGAAATTTCTCCCACGGATGAACCAGACTTGTGGAGATCTACCATTGTTTTTCTGAGGTCTTGGCTGATTTCTTTTGATTTTCCCATGATGTCAAGCAAAGAGGCAGTGAGTTTGAAGGTAGGCCTTGAAATACATCCACAGGTGCACCTATAATTGACTCAAATTATGTCAATTAACCTTTCAGAAGCTTCTAAAGCCATGACATCATTTTCTGGAATTTTCCAAGCTGTTTAAAGGCACAGTCAACTTTATGTATGTAAACTTCTGACCCATTGGAATTGTGATACAATGAGTTAAGTGAAAAAAGCTGTCTGTAAACAATCGTTGGAAAAATGACTTGTGCCATGCACAAAGTAGATGTCCTAACCGACTTGCCAAAAGTATATTTTGTTAACAAGAAATTTGTGGAGTGGTTGAAAAATGAGTTTTAATGACTCCAACCTAAGCGGAGGGGGGGGGGGGGGGCAGCTCCCGTCTTGCCTTGTTTGCCGTGTCCACCAGGCTGTTTTCTTTGGAGAGTGGTGCTTTGGCGAGGTCAATTGAGGTAAAGAAGTTGTCCGTAGTGATGTTTCTTCCCTTCCCAGGTAAGGATCAATCATCTTCAGCACCACATGCTCTCCTAGTCTTTGACCAGGTCTCCGTGTTTCCAGTTGTGGAAGAAGTACCCAATTGTCCTTCCTGGGTAAAACTAAAGATACCTTAATAGAAAATGACTCAAGTAAAAGTGAAAGTTACCCATTAAAATGCTACTTGATTAGAAGTCTAATAGTATTTGGTTTGAAATATACTTAAGTATCAAAAGTAAAAGTATGAATAATTTCAGAATCTTTATATTAAGCAAACATGACAGCATTATTTTCTTGTTGACTTTAATTTACGGATAGCCAGGGGCATGCTCCAACACTCAGGAATAATTTTCAAACAAAGCATGTGTTTAGTCAGTCCGTCAGATCAGAGGCGGTAGGGATGACCAGGGATGTTCTCTTGATAAGTCTGCGAATTTGACAATTTTCCTGTCCCGCTTTTTGGAGACAAGGAAAATGTATGGACTAAAAATTATATCATTTTCATGTAATGAAGAAAAGTTGGTCAAAAAAATTAAAAAATAAGTAGTACTTTCAAGAATTTGTAGTTAAGTACTTTACACCACTTCACGTTTCCTCCTTTTTCAGGTATGGCACACTGTTCAACATGGACTTGCTCTTCACATCAGCAGCCAGCCAAAACGTTATACCAAACTTGGTTTGGTTTGTTTGCCATGTACTGAGTAAAGCGGCAGCGGGATTTTGTGTTGAACATCTGCTCGATACTAGGCTCGTAGCAGGCGATGCTGTTCTCAACAAATTTCACCCACAACTCGGGAACCAGGGCAAATGTGTCTTCTTGGAGACGTCTGCCTCAGGTCTCTCTCTTGACAAATCGCAGGAATCTCATGATCTACCTGAATCAATGCGGGACATGGTCTCTTTGAAGAATGCTTAGCCCCAATTAGCCAACCAGAAAATGTATTTCAGTATATATAATTGAAACTTAGTTAGCCTATTTGTAAAAAATAAAATAAAAGAATGTATTGAATCAGATGGCCGAATATGCCCTAACATGGAATAATAAAAAATACATAACACTGAAATACAGAGACAAAACCCCACAATATTGGTCAACAAATTGTATCCTTTTTGGAGCCAATTGCCAGGTGGTTGCAGTCTGGTCACTGTTGTGGATGGTAGAGGCGCAGATGGCAATGGTTGTGCATTCGGCACTGTTGACAATGATAATAGCCAAATTAGTATAGTATATTTCATAAAATACAGATGTGAATCAGGGCAAATCCCCCATTCACACACAACAATTACAATATTGCATAACATTGCAATTGGCTTGCGTACACAGTACAGGCCCACATTATGTTCTGCTTTTAAAGGCCTAATGATTTTAAAAAAAATAAGCTGCTAATGATAATGATGATAAAAATAGCCTAATTATAGAAACAATTAGGCCTACAACAACAATTGCAAGCTGATAATAGCCTCATTCCAGTAATAGGCTAATTATAGACAGCAATAGCAGTGACAGGCCAACAATGAGGATAATAATACTATTCTCATAATAATAATAATAACATTTGACTAATAATTAAAACGAAAATAATAACAATAGTATTTTATTCTGATGCTGTTTTTATTATTTTATGCTATTGCACCTTAGCTGGGCGTAGGCCTATATGGGTTATAGGATATTGGGAAACACTTTTCTTGTAAATGAGATTGCAGTAAGTCAGACCAACAATTGCATCTCTAAGCATCTCTAAGCCTAGACAAAAAGAGGCAAGACTTACCTGAAACATCAGCCGGCGCAGAGGCCTGATCTGGACCAACGGGTCTTGAAGTGGATGTCCCCAAACACATTATTTTGCTTTGGGGCCATCTCTGTATCACTGTCAGAGCCAGGGTCATTGGAAGAGCTCTCGCACACCCATGAGACTTCACTCCCTGCATTAGATTCAATGTCTCCATCAGACTTTCTCTCTTCCATGTCCCGGATCATGGCTAAAGTCTGTGCGACGGGTCAGCTTTCGCTTTCCTGACATAGGTAGTCAATATTTCGTTTTGAGCAGACTAGCTATCTGTTCTTTTTTATTGTTTTATATAATTGCCGTAGGACCTAATTGTATACTGTTGTGTAGATATTCTGTTCTATTATATTCTGTCCCAATTCAAATGTATATTTGTTCTAGAGTTCTAAAGGCCAATGTATACAATGAATATGATTTCAGAGGGCAGAAATAATGAAATATTAAAGCATTAAACCTCTCGCTAAAGGCTTCAGTCATACAAAAGTTATACTTAAATCCGAACTGGTTCTCTAGCAGATTAATAAGAATGTCTCACCCTATGTTTTCCCCTTTATTCAAATTATAACCTGTCACTTTCGGGTTATTGGAAAATGAAAGCCATAGAAAGTTGTTTGCTATTTCAGTTAATCCACCAGAAAAGACAGAACAAATATTATAACAAATATTGTGGTTAATGAAACTGGTCTACTTTTATATTCATCACGATTTTCTTTAGCCAATTTTGGTCTTTAATGCAGGGAAACAGACAAGTTCCTTGCTGTCTCCCCCACTTGCCTCTTCCATTTTTGCGGTAATGCTGCAATTAGTTGGTTGTAATTTTGAATAGAGCAGACATTTACATATATTTTTTTTAGCTGCATGTGTGACATAACTCCACCAGTCCTATTTATGATATCATATACTAAAAGTATACATACATACATACATACATACATACATACATACATACATATATACACACACTGTGTGTGTGTGTGTGTGTGTGTGTGTGTGTGTGTGTGTGTGTGTGTGTGTGTGTGTATTAGTATTTTTTTTATCAATTGATATATTTTAGGTTAAAGGACCAAAAAATGTATAGCTGTACCATATGGATTGCAAAATAGTTGAAGAGATTTTCGATGTACCGATTCCATGACATGTGGTTTATGAAAAAAATAAACGACGCCGAATTCAAAGCGTAACGCTTTTCTATTTAAATGATTATACAAAATTCTAGCAACCAATAGAATGTTATATATATGGGGTTATATATATGTTATATATATGGGTTATATATATATGGGGGATACAACCATCCCAAGAGACAGAACCATTAGATCATTTGTTTTGGTACTGTCCATATGTAGCTTGTTTTTGGTCACAGGTTCTGGAATCTCTGAATAATAGCAACATTTAACTGGCGCTAACTCTGCAAAGTTAAGAAAAGACTAATAGAAATCAGAGCTGGATGGTGTTTAGAGATAGATGGAAGGGGTTGAGTGGAGCTGAAGCATGGGACAAAAAACAAACAAATGATAACTATTGTAAAATGTGTACAGAATAAGTTGGAAGTAGAAGCCTAAGTGTTGTTGTCCATTAGTTTACTTCAATTACGGGAGGGGTGGTAGGGTTAGGGGAAAATAATAAAGGAAAATATATTTTAAAAACAATAGATATATATTTGAAGTCGGAAGTTTACATACTTAGGTTGGAACTCACGTATGAAAAGGTTAAAATGCAACATTTTAAATGGTCATATTGACCATCTTGGCAGTTCTAGTGTCAAAACTGTCAAATGTCTTCTCTGCCCCATGGCAAAATGTGCAGAATTGCGGGAAATTTGCTCTAAAACCGGGCCATTGGCCACGCCCACTACCCACACTAACCTTTCCACTGCTGCTGAAATAGATCCTAGGAGAAACACTGTTTTTGCAGGAATTTGTTACTGCACTGTACTGTATGGGTTAATGTCCTCATTTGAGTGTGACTGACTTCTGTGCTGCTTCCCCCTGTCCCTCAGTGGGAGGTTGATGAACCAGTGCAATTAGGCCTTCTTTCACTAATTACATGTGTGATGGATGGAAAGCAGCAAACAAGTTTCACAGACCTCCTTGTGACTGACATGCTGATATGAAGCCACAACTCTTTTGTTCTTTCAACTTCTCTTCTTTGGCATTCTTTGTTGTTTGCCTTTTGTTCTAGTCAGTGGAAAGATGCTGTAGAATATCTGCATTGAAATTCCACTCCAGCTGCCAAATGTGCCCGTAGTTTATGAATAGAGCTTCTCATTTACGTTTAACATGCTACATGGACTCTTTGATCGTTTATGGATAGAGTTTATGAAGCCGGAATATTTCACAAAGCTCAGTTCTTGTCTGTAATCAAAATTCTATACTGTAGTTATGGCTTTTACATCCAGTAATACCAATATTTTCCATCATTCAGCAATTGTCCTTACATAATTCTTTAATCCAATCACATTTCTTTTTTTCATTTGGCTCATTTTGGAGGAATCAGTGGGGGATTTTGACCAGACAAAAGCGACAGAGTGAACTTATCTAGGTCATTTCTAAAGCAGGATTAAGGAAATACTGTTGTAAAGCCAGCATTATTACAGTTTTCCACGGTAAAACAAACATTATTACGTTGCTTTTTCTTCACAAGACCTAGCCCTTATCCACCTCAACTGCTCTTGTCATCACCTCAAAGCCGCAGGAGTGTTTATTTTGTTAACACACTTCTTCACACTCCCGTGGCTCTGCAGCAAGGATGGAAGGATTCTCAATCATGATGCCAACTCCTGCTGTGGTTGACAGCATTTATCTCATCTGTGTCACCTGCCAATGTAGCAGCGAGTGACAACTTCTCAAAGCGGGCAGGCGTTTTGAAAAAGTCCCACCACAACGCCTCTTCATCTTTACACTGATCATCTACCATGTCAGGGAGAGAAGCTGTTCTCTGGGTTTCAAAAGCTGGACAGAGAGGGCAAAACATTTCAGTGCGGTCTCAAATGGATCTGTTTCTCAACAGAGCAGGCCATCAACAAGCTTTTTAAAGGCGACGACACATGAATGATATTATATTAGAAATCAAATAAGTGTTCAGTCTACCGAAAAATGAGCCAAGTTGAAAAGTCAAATGTCATTATGTAAGCTACAATTCCATGTAAAGCCCTCTCTCAAGCCAGGGAAATGCTTGCTTGGTTAAATCGTGTAGACACATTCACACAAACACACATACACACACACACTTTGTGTGCATGCTTGCTCATTTTCAGACACACACGCATACACACAAAACCTCCGGCAGCTTGCTAATGTGTCCGTGCAAACACTCATGTGCTGGCTCTCTTACTGTCTTTGGGGACGCTGAACATGGCCCCAAATATTGATACTGTCTTCCAGCCTTTTGGAAAAACACCCTCTCCCAAATGATCCTGCTGTACTGTCAACAAACAGAAACATTGCCCAAGTGCTTCTTCGATACTTGTTTTTGTACTTTTGAAGTGCACTTCTTACAACACTTATACCGTACCATTTACCTCCAGACGGTTTGCTACCTCTCAGTTAATGACAGACTACAAATATTCCCGTTTTCCTCCGTTTACTGCTTCCCTCACCCTCGTTGCTCCATCTTCTCCCCAGACGACTCTAATTCATGCACGCGATCCCATCCCGCCTAATTATCATACGTCTAATTGGGAAACGTTTCTGCAGCCGTCCTGTTTATTCTGCTTTCTTCTCCCCAACTGAAAACTGTTAGCGCCTTGATAAAAAAAGAACTTCCTGCATCCGAGTTATTCTCAGTCTATTTAGTGCCTCATGTACTGTAGTTCAAGTTAAAGGGATGTGCTCTGTTACTTCCTTGTTAGTTTTATAGAATGATTCAAATAGACAATTTAATTCCCAACACTAATCTCGTAACTCCTTCACCTTCTAGTGTATGAATAGTTAGATATGCCTTCGATGACTCAGTGGATTTTCCCACCATGAAAGCTTGTGTTAAAAGGAAGGTGACAAGTGTAACAGTGTTGATACTATCTGTGTGTGTGTGCGTGTGTGCGTGTGTGCGTGCGTGCGTGCGTGCGTGAGGGTCGTGCTCACCTCATCTCTGTTTCTCACTGTAACCTTTCTCTTTAATAATAACCTTGTTCCTGTGGGGTTGTGTGTCTGGTTTTGTGCCAAGCATTGTCTTTACTCTGTCCCCTAACTTTGTTATTTTTTTATACACTGGTGCGACACCAGGAGATGAGGCACTTCTCCAGTCATTTCGCTGGTTATTAGCCCTCCCTCACCTCCTCTTGACCTCTGATACTGCCATATGAGTCAGCGCTCCCACTGTCTGTTAGGCCCTGCAGTAGAATCTCTGTTGTTTAAACCTCTCTCTCTCTCTTTAACCCCCTGGAGTCGATCCCCCCCCCCCCCCCACATACATCTAATTAGCATAATAATACATCAAAATACGTCTGTTTGAGCTAGAGATATCCGTTTTTTTTGCATGGGCTGCGGCACAATCTGTGAAGGCTGGTGGGAGGAGCTATGGGAGGATGGGCCCATTGTAATGGCTGGCGGGAGGAGCTATGGGAGGATGGGCCCATTGTAATGGCTGGAATGGAGTAAAAGGAACGGATATGGTTTCCATATGTTTGATGCCTTTCAAATCATTCCATGGATTCCATTCCGACCATTCCAATGATTCCGTCCTCTTATAGCTCCTCCCACCGGCCTTCACTGGTCTCAATCCACCGCATCCGCCCACGACGGTCTTCCACATCTGCGGCGGAAGGAGGCCTCGGCTACAGCGGTGTTTGTTGGACTGTGAGACTTTCCCGAAAATGGTCCATCTGACGAAAACGTCTGTGGTGTTCTACGTTTTGCTTCACAGGACTCGTCTGAAGTCAGTACCGCCGATCTGCCAACTTCTGTCTGTAGCGTCCGAACAGTTTGGGCTACACACTACACACGACACACTACACACTACACACTACACACTGGATTAGAGCGTCAGCTAAATGACAAAGAATATGACCCGTCAATGGAAAGTTGAGACTATCACGAACATGTACATCTCGGTTGTTTTGCTTTGCTCTAGGATGCCCATAAGTCTCACAAGACTCGTCTGAAAGTAGCCCGGTACCATTTAAAAAATTGAATGGAACTGTATACTATATATACTGTAAGGGTCATTCTATGAAAATGGTGGCTTTTTGAACAGCCAACTTTTACAAATTGTAATTATTTTTTTTTTTTATCAAAACTTATAGCCAGATAATAGTTAACCCCTTAACATTATAAATCAACATAAATGACAGCTTAACACATTTTAATATTTTTACTACATAACATAAAAAATTGCTTGTGCTGCCTTTTTGTCACTGGTGTTACCTATATTTAAGATGACAATTAAGACTTTCTAGAATGTAATTTGTCTTTAATTTGAATATATAATCAAAGACAGAAAAGGTTCATGATAATACTAAGAAATTGTTTGGATTAGTAATAATTTACTTTAAACATGCATGTGTAAAGTTCTATTGTCTGACATTTTGCCATTTATACCATTTTTGTTGTTGTTGTAACATTCGATATAATTGAGGTTGAATCATTAAAAATGGAATGATCATATCCTTCAAATGTTTACTAATGAATGTGGCAACAATTAGGTAGATACAAAAACCATATTCAATAAAATTGGGCAACTCTGATGCCAGAACACCAATATGCCATACACCAGTGACGCAATGTAACACCAGTGACGCAATGTAACACCAGTGACGCAATGTAACACCAGTGACACAATGTAACACCAGTGACACAATGTGAAACCAATGACAAACATAAGATTATTTCAAACACATTTTATCAAACAGTATATATCAATTTTTGTGTCATGTGACACATATTGTGTAGGCCTACTTAAACAGATAGTTCCTCTGAATTATGAAATTTACTTTTTGGTTTCCTTACCGTGTAGGCAGTCTATGGCCAAGGTCTGACAGCAACCAATGTGTCCATGTGCACGCATGTGTGAGCATGTGTTGTGTGTGTGTGCTCTTGTCTCAGTGCGACTAACACTGCTGTCATCTACCTTGGCAGTGTGTCTCTAGCTAAAGTAAAGTCAAATAACCTTGGGAGAGGCTTCTCTCCTCTTGAATTCTCAATACTCTGTCTGACACACAGCTGGCCAAAATAGAATCCTTGAAAACTGTCTCCAGTAAAGGAGAAAGAATGAGTCACACAGCAGTACTAAAATAATAAGGTTTAGTATTTGAAGTTGAAATATAAGAAGGAGATCACTTGTTAGCCTTGTGTTTGATTGTTAAAGTACAACTATGCTAGCATTATATTTCAAAACATTTAAGGGTGGGTTTTCATAGCCTTGTGGCTTAGTGTTTCTCGGTCTCCTTTGCCGATAGAAAGGGAGAACATTCATGGCTAACTCTATGCTTCCCCACGTGACATCTTGTACTGGTAGCTCCATTCTGAAACCCTCCGTCAAGCACTTTCCTCTGAGTGGCTTTTGTTGTAGCAGGTCTCTGGTGGGCTTTGTGTGTGTGACCTACCATGGGGCTGTGCTGTGTTTGTGTGTGCCCTATTTGTATGTGTGCTGTTAGGGTATGTAGTGTTGGTGTGAACTCCCACAGTGAGTGTGGGCCTCAGTGCTTCTGCTCCTTAGCTGACCAAGGACTAAAAGCTTCTAGTGCTATTGTGTGTTATGCATAGACTACAAGGTACTGCAGAGCAATCACAGACCATGGATTTTTGGATGTGGCATATTTTCGTCAATTCAGTACAAGACATGGGGTTTGATGGCAAAAGCTTCTAACACATACCACCTCCTGCTGCCCCCACCAGCCATTACACCACTGTGAGCAGTCATGGGTCGAGTTCCTGTCCAACTAAATTGCAGCAAATACCAGATCTTACATCGCCTGGATAGGTGTTTAACATCAGCTAATCACATCATATGACATGGGTCGCGTTCCCCTGCTCAGATGTTGCATGCATCAACCAATGTTTGCGTGCCACGTCATTGGCTGTGACATCTACTGACAGATTGCTACAACATATGATGTAGTTAGCTGATACAGCACCTGGATATGTATTTTAAGTAAGATCTGGCATGCGTCTTCAACGCCTGGGTAAAGGAACAGGATTGCCACAGCAACACCCTGTAGCCTTATGTATAATGAATAGGGAAGTGAAATTGACACTTAACCCACCCCAAACCCCTCAAGATGCCACCACATATGAAACATACAGTGTATCTGGGAAGAATTTTGAGCTGTGGGGAAATATCATCTTTGGATGTTTACACAGGCATCCCAATTCTGATATACAGTGGCAAGAAACAGTATGTGAACCCTTTGACATTACCTGGATTTCTGCATAAATTGGTCATCAAATTAGATCTGATCTTCATCTAAGTCACAACACTAGACAAACATAGTGTGCTTAAACTAATAACACACAAATTATTGTTTTGTTCTTGTCTATATTGAATACATAATTTAAGCATTCACAGTGTAGTTTGGAAAAAATATGTGAACCCCTAGGCTGATGACTTCTCCAAAAGCTAATTGGAGTCAGGAGTCAGCTAATCTGGAGTCCAATCAATGAGACGAGATTGGAGATGTTGGTAAGAGCTGCCTTGCCCTATAAAAAATCACTCACAAAATTTGAGTTTGCTATTCCCAAGAAGCTTTCCCTGATGTGAACCATGCCTCAAACAAAAGAGATCTCCGAAGACCTAAATGCAGTTGACCTGCATAAAGCTGGAAAGGGTTACAAAAGTATTTCTGAAACCCTTGATGTTCATCAGTCCACGGTAAGACAAAATGTCTATAAATGGAGAAAGTTCATCACTGTTGCTACTCTCCCTAGGAGTGGCCGTCCTGAAAAGATGACTGCAAGAGCACAGTGCAGAACGCTCAATGAGGTTAAGAAGACTCCTAGAGTGTCAGCTAAAAACTTACAGAAATCTCTGGAACATGCTAACATCTCTGTTGATGAGTCTACGATACGTTAAACACTAAACAAGAATGGTGTTCATGGGAGGACACCAGGGAAGAAGCCACTGCTGTCCAAAAAAAAAACCATTGCTGCACATCTGATGTTTGCAAAAGAGCACCTGGATGTTCCACAGCGCTACTGGCAAAATATTCTGTGGACAGATGAAACTAAAGTTGTGTTGTTTGGAAGGAACACACAGCACTATGTGAGGAGCAAAAAAGGCACACCAACATCAAAACCTCATCCCAACTGTAAAGTATGGTGGAGGGAGCATCATGGTTTGGGGCTGCTTTGCTGCCTCAGTGCCTGGACAGCTTGCTATCGTCAACAGAAAAATGAATTCCCAAGTTTATCAAGACATTTTGTAGGAGAATGTTAGGCTATCTGTCCGCCAATTGAAGCTCATCAGAAGTTGGGCGACGCACAGGACAACGACCCAAAACACAGAAGTAAATCAACAACAGAATGGCTTCAACAGAAGAAAATATGC
The DNA here is from genome assembly GCF_013265735.2 of Oncorhynchus mykiss. Lineage (NCBI taxonomy): Eukaryota > Metazoa > Chordata > Actinopteri > Salmoniformes > Salmonidae > Oncorhynchus > Oncorhynchus mykiss. Next base: position 26,740,673 of record NC_048573.1, on the reverse strand, counting down.
CTTCTGGAGTGGCCCAGTCAGAGTCCTGACCTCAGCCCGATTGAGATGCTGTGGCATGACCTCAAGAGAGCAGTTCACACCAGACATCCCAAGAATATTGCTGAACTGAAGCAGTTTTGTAAAGAGGAATGGTCCAAAATTCCTTCTGACTGTTGTGCAGGTCTGATCCACAACCACAGAAAATGTTTGGTTGAGGTTATTGCTGCTAAAGGATGGTCAACCAGTTATTAAATCCAAGGGTATACATACTTTTCCCACCCTTACATGTTGTGTTCAATAAAGACATGAACACGTATAATTAGTTTAAGCAGACACGTGTGTTATTAGTTTAAGCAGACTGTGTTTGTCTATTGTTGTGACCTAGATGCAGATTAGATCAAATTTAATGACGAATTTATGCAGAAATCCAGATATCTCCGAAGGGTTCACATTCTTTTTCTTGCCACTGTATTTGTTTCACTAATTGGTCTTTTAACCAATCAGCTCAGAAAAAAATATGACGTGAAAAGGTCTGATGTGATTCGCAAAAAACGAATTAGTAAAAAAGAATATCCGCATTTGGTTGTCTGTGTAAATGCAGCCTTGGTGACGCTAAACGTACTTCTGGGTAACAATTACTTTGTTAAGCTAGAACTATGCTTATATGACTTGGTTCCTGACTTTCATCACACGTTCATTGTGTGATTTCTATACTGTATAAAGTAGAAGAACAGTGATTGAGAGTCAACTAATTTCTTACAGACGTATTCCACTCTCCATAGTAAATTTAACCCAGGCAGGACATAACTCTCTTTTTCCTCTAAAGCTTCTGGGAGAAAGGTTAAAAAAATCTAACTTCCCCCTCTTAGGCTGACGTTTATTTTATTTTTTAACAGCCTGCTTCTGAATTCTGTTCACTTTGTGCTCAATGTCTAGCTTTCTGATTTCATTTTGCCTTTTGCATTTGTTTTGTTTGTGGTGTTGTACACACTCATTTGGCTTGGGGAGTGAAAAAAAGAAAGAAAGATCTCAATTGAGTCCTATTGTCAAATCAAGTCTGGGCTCTGTTGTTCTAGCCATGTCCCCTTCTGACTCCCCTATTTCAAATGTCTGCTAGTAACCGGGTTTTCATCCAATCTTTACTTGAGTAAAGTACATGTCGGATACACATTTTTTTTGAACTGCCTGATGGAAACATTCATGTTTTCGGTGAACTTTCCAAATGTCGACAAAACAAAATACCCTGGTGGGATCTTTTTGTGTCGGTAAAAGGAATCATGGAGAATTGTCAGTGGACATGCTTTTATGCGCAAATATTTATATAATAACCGTCATATTGAAGTCAACTTGGAGTCACACGATGACATGTTGCGTGGTCCTCCCACTACGACTCGTTGAAAGTGCGTGAGCTTGATGTTCCGTCCAATAAGTATTGAGGGTCTTTTTCTGGTGACCTGATAATCAATGTTACGCCCAAAAAAATGTACCTTGCTCTTTTGTCCATAATAATCTCATCATGTAGGCGATACGTGTGCTCTAGGCAACAGAGCGCAGACTGCGCTGTTGGCTAGACCGCACTTGCCAATACCAGATGGGGCACACTCACTATATAACCTATATAACACACTTTTTTTCCCCCAGTGAGAAAACCATCAGTAGAGGTGAAAATGCGATGGAAACCCATTTTGACTGGTATTTTTCGAATCAAATCACATTTCATTTTTTATTCGGTTCATGGGAATTTAACCGCAAAAGGTATTTTTCTGTGCGCTACATAATCATGCACTGCCTTTTATCCGCAAATTGTCAATTTGATGGAAACACTGGTGGGAAAATGTGCATATGCTTTTATGAATAGAATGTTTAGAATATTCACATGGAAATCTGTCACCAATTGGATGAAAACTTAGCTAGTGTGGAGGAAAAATAAAGCACTAGATATTTAAGTATCAAAAAGGAAAGCCCAAAAGGCTGGCAGATGACGGTGTTGAGTCATTTCATCTTACTGTCCAAACGCATTGTATACAGCTGGCCATACACTCATTCCCCTGTCGACCGGTTCGTACCCTAAAATGTTTCCGTTCATGCTGCAAAAGCTTACATTTCTTCCTCAACGTTCTTTATTTGCGAAAAGACAGAAAAAAAACAGGGAAAATATGCATACTTTCCTTATGAAACACCATATCGCGTTCAGCCAATCAGGTTGCAGCAGTCTGGTGTTTACCCCTGGCTGAAAGTGAATGCGCAACATCAGGAAGTAGCATTCCAAGCCATTAGCAAATGGAGCAGAATGCTTTGAGCTAGTATGTATCCATTACCTAATGGAACACACGGTAATATAGGCACAGCAGCATTGGTTATGTCAAGACTAGCAGAAAATATCAATGGGACAAAAGGGATAAATGCAGAGAAATTTAGGTTTTTCTGCTCTATTCTCAATAAATACTCTACGGCTTAGCGTTTCCCTTCTTCCCTGTTCAATCCAAAATGTGTTCTCTAGTCTCGTTCCAAAGCCCAAGAGAGCCACCGAGTCATCCTGAGTCTATAAAACAGACCATAAACACAGCATTTTTTTGGGCCAATTAATGATCTTAATCGTTTGGTAAAAGGAAGGCCTCTCGAGGGAGCATGCTATCGCCTCTCTGGGGAGAGAGAGCGTCTAGCTCTGGTGTTGTGGGAACGGTATCATAAAAACATACACTATCTCACCGTCTCTAACCTGAAAATTGTAATGTAATGTTCGTATATAGAGTCAAAATCCAATGGAATGTCCAATCCCTAAAGGGCATAGACTTATCTACTCACAATGCATTTGTATTCGGTGCAGACGTGTTAGGAATGATGTTCTGCTTGGCTTTTTATTTATCCCTTACTATTCTCAATGGGGGAACACAGCCTCCTAAAGTAAGAGCTTTTGTATGACTATCTTCATCTTTTATTGTCAGATCCTTCACTTTCATTCCCAAATCAAATTCCCAGATATTCCCTAAGCAATGTTAACTCTGCCGTTTTGAAAAATAAAGCCTACTGAGGCTTGCTGCTCCATCCACTTTTGGACAGCGGGATACAATCCACATTAACCATCTCTGAGGAACATTTTTAGACAGGCCCCATAATTACTTGAGAAATGAATCGTGGATTTGGGGAGAAAAAAAGGGAGCCGTCTCTTTCATGCTCTGCCTGCTTTGAACACAGACTCAGAGGCTCTCGCCGAGTGTGTCTCTAAAAGATAGTCTAGTCAAGGCTAAGAACCATCCAAAACAGAGGGATGAGAGCAGAAGAGGGGGTGAGGGGAGGAGAAGGAGGAAGGACCGAACCCAAGTCCGGAGATCATAACAATCATTACATTTGACAAACAAGGTCCTCACAGCTTATGGCCCGGGCTTAATCTCTGATGTGTAATCATGCCTCGCTCTCGATCTGCTAGCCGTGTCTGGGTTTGTTTGCTCTGTTGACTTCCTGCTTTACAGCCTATTGCAGTGGCATTGTGGGTGTTCTAATTGGAGAATCAATAGGGTGAGGCGATGGAGGTCTAAGGGCTGCTCCGGTGTCAAACGCGCGCATCGATTGCCTTTTTAAGCTGGAGTTGCCAGCCAACCCACCCAGGCTCTTTGTTGTGTTCGCAATGTATATGAAATATTATTCTATGAGAAGACCTATGTCTGGGAAAATGAAATATACATGTACAGCCAATCATTGAATGACACAGCAAAGATGCATTTGAGAAAAGCAGCTCTGCGTAGATAGGAAACACTGCATACATTACAGTATCATAATTGTGGAACAGATCAAGCCAGCTGGTGTCTAGCAAAGAAAGCCCACTAACTGGTTTGGTTTGGATCAGGTCACAATTATTATACTGGATGTAGGCAGAAGAAAGCCTTTTTTGAGGAACGTGTACTTTGTGAATGAGACAAGCAGTGAGTGACCTCGTTTTCAGAAGGCCACTCACTGAGCGACCACGCTGGGGCCTGAATGGCGCGTTGCAGATTCTTAAATGGCCACCGTGCCCGCCGTCATGAAATCTGAATACTAAAAGCGCTGGTAAACAGCACTTTCTGGTCGTCTCACCATACTCTACATGGAGTACATACATGAGAAATACGTGGATTATACTTTTGTTTGATATTTCCCCAACTCCTTATTCCAGTTTGACCTCTTACCCTGTTCTAACTGTTCTAACTGCTATAGCACTGACTCAAATGGAAATTCGCAATCAAAATCCTTGACAGTTTCCCATAAATAGTAAATGACAGCACAAGCACACAATGTACCAGAAAAAAACTATGTTGATTATGATATAATGAACCGTCGCTAAGGCCCGGGCCCAGCAGTCTCAAGTAAAGTATGACAATATTTAACTCTCCATAGGGTTTGATGCAGTAGGAGGCTAGAGGTTCCTTGCACGCATCTGTAGTGGATACATGATGACGATCCGAGATAAGCAGTGTGGGGGGGGGGGGGCTGTTTATAGCACTGGCTTCTTTCACTCTCTCTCTCTAGATGATGCAACTGGAGAGAGATGCCTCCGCTCGGTAGGTAGGTTCTTGTAACTGGGGTCACTGCTCTTGCAACAGAGTGGTTAAGGTATTGCATCGAATTTCCCATCACCAGACCTAAGCCTACTGTGATATTTGACATGAGTTTGCAGTTGATCGTCTTACAATGGATGGATGCCACTGAAAGAGGGCCTCAGATTCCCAGTCTCACAATTCGTCAGTTTTTTTTTTTCAAGCAATATAACTCAAGTCACGGGGGAAGATAGGATTTAATTTGACCTGGATAGATCATTATAAATCAAATTGTGTTTTCTCTTCTTGCAAATGACCTCTTCTGTGACAGTGGATAACATCAGGATATGTCATTTATCTGCACATTTGAATAATGTCAGATGCTGTTTATCTAATCTATGTGTTTTCTCTCTCTTTCTCTCCCTCTCTCTCCTTCCTGTCCTCATTGGGCCTCTACGAAGCAGAAGAGTATGCTGTCGAAGGTAAGCCTACTGTTTTGCTCCTACAGACCTACGATGGCTTCTTCTATGATTTTTGGCGTCCATGTCGGATGCCAACGTTGGTTGCTCTACGATGCTGTTGTAGCCTCCTTCTTGGGAGGGGCATTGTCAGTGTGGTTGGACTGCGGTTATGGTGACTCCCGGGGGCCTAAATTACGCTGCTTTAAAAATGGAACCAAAGCTGTGATTTCTCTGTTACACTTCCTATTCTTCTCGAAGACACCTTCTTTTCTTCCGTCTTTTGATTGTTTTATTTGATCTATCGATACGTATGGATTCTCAGTAGGTACTTTGTACTCTTATATGTGAAATGGTTGGCACTTCTGAAAGTGATGAGTGATTGAACCTGGGAGTGAGAGTGCTATATGAATATCATCAGGTGCTAATGAGACGTTGAGATGGAAGGGTTTCTCGTTCCCCTCCAGCTCCCTCCACTATCGTCTCCAGTGAGGGAGAGAGGGTAAGAGGCAGGGCTGCCAGTCAGGCCCCTTGGGGCTACATCATCCCCTGGAGCTTGTTGCTAGGCCAGCTCACAGCTCAGCTGAACGTACAGATGTAGGATTTTAATTTGATCACCCTGCTGCAGGACAACTTTGTAATGTAAATGCAAATGTAAAGTTGGAAAAATATATTTACCCCTCAAAAATGTCCAAACATTATTATCCACGTAATACCTTACATTTCCTGTTTCTGTAGGATTATTTTCCTGCTGTAGCAAACTGGTTCAAATCAAGATCCTACATATGTATAGGAAGATAAGCATTAGCTCCCTGTCTGTCTGGGCCTGCATGTCTTTTCCTCAGCAGTACCGGGTGAAATGAAGGAACATAAACCGGATCAGTCAGACAGAGGTAGTGCAGCAAAGCGTTTACCGATGGCTCCCCAGACACAGCGCTCCAGACGCGTTTGACTCTAGGCAGCCTAATCCGACCGTGACTCGCCGCATGCGGTGAGTGCAAGGTTTGGGAGACGGGGATGGGGACGGGGAAGTGGAGGGAGGTGCCTTGTTTCCCCCTATCAGGAACGCTGCGTGATGGATTACCCCTCTCCCGGGCCGGGGTTAGTTCGCAGGGTAATCGCTATAGAAACACGTGGCGGCCCAATGTTTTTCCCCAAAACATGAATTGGAGTTTCTGCAGTTGTTTTAATACCACTGCTGTATCTCGGAGAATGTGTGCATGTTTCAGGTTGTCTTTTCTCAGTTGTTGCCGACAAACCCATAAACTCTTGTGACCTGGGTTTGATATGCAGACAGAGTGAGCAGGGCTGTATAACAGACCCTGTTTGATGCTGACATTCTCCCGCTGCGTTTAAATCCATGGATCACAAGCCTGTCTTCCTGTGTGTGTGTGTGCGCGAGCCTGCTTGGCGTGACGACTGGGTCACATGTCGGAAGCGCTGAAGCCCTTGATGGAAAAATGTCAGGGTGGCGGTGGGGGTGGACGACGAGGGACTGCGACCGTTCGTTCCTACGTTCCCGGCTGATGCGCTCTGACGGCTCCTCACTCTAGTGCGGCCGCTCTCTGACCGTGCAAGGGGTTAGGAAGGGGCGGACAGCTCCCTCGCTGTGTGTTTGTGTGTCGGTGATCTTGATGCGGAGGAGCAGAGCGCTGACCCATGCTGCGATGGTGTGTGGCGGTCTGTTTCATGCCCTGGCCCCAGAGGGACTACCACAGCTCCCCGAGGGCCCCGGGGGCGGACGGCAGAGCTCTGCCCACCACAACTGCCTCTCAGAGAGGAATCAGGAGAGTAGCAGAGGCCCAGCCAACCAGCCAGAGGGCCATGGGGGGGCCTGGGTACCCATTAACATTCATCAGACATCATAGCCAACAGAGACAGTATAGTCCCACTTCAGTGATTAAGCGAACAGCAGTCCTGAGTTTTTACAGCTAAGAGACTAGCTAGGAATGGAATGCCACAGGGTAGGGATTTTAAATTTGGTCTTGTCATTCCACATGCTCCTTAGAATTATATATATATTTTTTTACAGATTTTGGACCGTGCAGACATTTTGTATTGGTCTAGGGATAATTGGCTTACTTTTTTATTATGGGTGCTTTTGGGCGATTTAAATGTGAAAATTGCCCTTGTCTGATGTCCTAGGTGTGTTCCAGATGCAAAGCTATTGGCTAATATAAAGGCGATTCTAATCTGCAGGCTTGTGGCTGTAGTACCCCTGGGTTTACAAAGCATTTGCACAAGCAGTGGGGATTTTAATGCCAAAAAATGCTCCGGGGTTGTCTATTTGTTCAGAGCTACCAATGTTTTCTTTTTCAAATAGCAGTAATAAGGTACACATTAAAATTATAAAGTCTGAACTCTGACCCCAAGTAATGGGTATTTGTGTTTTCCCAAGTCATGGTGTTTTAATTAAGAAGTGAATACTGTAAGTACCCTCAGAGACGTGTATTGTGTATGAGGAGGACACGGATACTTTAGGTAGATATCTAATGGTTCATCGTCTCATTCGTGCCTGGAAGCCAGAATCCACTTTGCTCCTAGGTTTTTGTCCTATTTTTAGTGCTGTGGTCCGCCACTATCTTTGGTCCAATTAGTGACAGTGATTGTGCATTCAAAGGTTGCTGGAGATTGATGATACAGGAAGACCTTGAAAGTCCGGGGGACTGAGGTGCCCCTGGAACCCTGTTGGCTGGTTGGTCAGCTGCTCTGGCAGACAGTGGGGGCAACGATTGATGATCTGCGGTTTTCACTGACCCGTTTTCACTGCTAAGTCAACCCCCACAACCCACCTTTTCCTGGGTTTGGCAGAGGAAGTACCTCACTTACGGAAATAATTCAATAAAAACCATCCTGTGTATATATACACTTAAACAGTCACAGTAATATAATATATATATTTATCTGAAGTGACCTACAGTCAAAGACTGCATACATTTTACGTACAGTACCATTCAAAAGTTTGGACACGCCTACTCCTTTTGCCTTGATGACAGCTTTGCACACTCTTGGCATTCTCTCAACCAGCTTCATGAGGTGCATTTCAATGAACAGGTGTGCCTTGTTAAACATTTATTTGTGAGACAGCGTCCATATTATGGCAAGAACAGCTCAAATAAGCAAAGAGAAATGACAGTCCATCATTACTTTAAGACATGAAGGTCAGTCAATCAGGAAAATGTCAATAACTTAAGTTTCTTCAAGTGCAGTCGCAAAAACCATCAAGCGCTATGATGAAACCGGCACTCATGAGGACCGCCACAGGAAAGGAAGACCCAGAGTTACCTCTTCTGCAGAGGAAAAGTTAATTAGCGTTACCAGCCTCAGAAATTGCAGCCCAAATAAATGCTTCACAGAGTTGAAGTAACAGACACATCTCAACTGTTCAGAGGAGACTGTGTGAATCAGGGCTTCATGGTAAATTTGCTGCACAGAAACCACTACTAAAGGACAACAATAATAAGAAGAGACTTGCTTGGGCCAAGAAACACAAGCAATGGACTTTAGACTGGTGGAAATCTGTCCTTTAGTCTGATGAGTCCAAATTGCCGATTTTTGGTTCCAACCGCCGTGTCTTTTTGAGACGCGTAGTACGTTAACGGATGATCTCCGCATGTGTAGTTCCCACCGTGAAGCATGGAGGAGGAGGTGTTATGTATTGGGGTTTCTTTGCTGGTGACACTGTCAGTGATTTATTTAGAATTCAAGGCACTCTTAACCTGCATGGCTATCACAGTA